>NC_081420.1:33461453-33761453 GCF_949786415.1 Peromyscus eremicus
TCTTTGTTGCTAAGGTCCTGAAAAGTCAATATTTATCTCCAAACAACTTTTATGTAGGATAATTGGAATTATTGGGAGAGGGAGATGGCTCAGTGGCTAAAGGCCACTTTCCCTCCCTAGGATTACACCAGCATCCTGAGTTAGCCCCGGTGGTGCCAGCTTCCACACATTTCAGTGTCTCTCCCCTCGAACACTGTTGCTTTCCTGCGTCTGTCTCTCCACCATTGTGGGCGCTGGTGGTAACTTTTTGAATGAACTTGTTCCCATTGAAGTCTTGGTGAAAATGTCTGGAAACCCATCCTTCTTAATTATAATAGGTATTTGGGTGATGTCTTCAAGTCCTAAGGTAAGAGAAAAAAATAACAGAAGAGTAGGCTAGGAATCTGAAAGGCCACTGTGCAAGTGTGCCTGTCACATGGAGGTGGTTGGGAATGTCTTCCAGAAGGGCCTGTGTGGGAAGCTGGGTTCTAGTGTGAGTGTGTTGAGGTGGCTGAACCCTAAGAGGCAGCATCTTCCAGGAAGCAGTAAGTCATCACCTTCGGAGGAGATTGGGTAGTTTTACAAGGGCCAGGCTAGTGTCCCCAAAAGTGACTGCTGCAAAAAGAGAGCTTACCTTTGAGTGTCACCTGCTTCCAAGTGTACGATGTGACCTCTCTCCTGTGTGTAACCACTTGCCTCCCCCCATCCTCATCATGATGTGATGGAGCCAGAAGTCCTTTGCTGGGATGCCGGTGTCACGTGGTTTGTACCTTCTGGCCACCAAAACCATGAGCCAAATAAACCTCAACTTAATATGTCAACTTCTAGTATTTTGTTGTAGCAACAGAAGAAGAACTCGTATAATGAGACACGTTTGTTCTGCACCTGTGGTCCCCAAGCAGATCCATGTATTTGTAATGGACTCAGAAAGTTGTAGGAAAGCTACTAAGCTATGGAAAGGTGGTGACCCAGGGCGCATTGCCTTCTCTCTGGCAGCACTCTGGGAATTCTAATCTTCAGATTGTGTTTGCCATTATCTGTCCCTCCTGTTAATATAGGAATAAATAAAAATTTTAAAAAATGCCCTAGAGGTTCATACCGAGTTCCAGAGAGAATTTTGAGCATAATTTGCTAGGGGTAAATTTTCTTCAGGACACTCATGGTTTGGCTGTTGTCCAGAGTCCTGAGAGATGTAATCAGTTTCAGTTCATTGTGGCAGGAACCTGGCTAAGCTGTGGGTGACTGCTCCCACACTGTTGATTTAAGTGTCAAAAAAGTTTGAAGCATACTCAGACCTGATACCAGTTTGGGTCAGGTGGCTTAGCTATAACCCATTGCCAGTAAACCCTTCCACTGTGTGTGAGCAGGAGGGCATGGCCCCTGTCCAGCTCAACCTCATGTCTCACGGTATACACTGCTGCCTGCCTCTGGGGCCCTTTGTGGCTTGCTGGGGCAGAGTTCAGGTCCTGCACAGCCCTCAGGCCCGTGCTGCTCATCTGGCTTCATCCCTGCCGGGGCTGCTGATGGACTGTGGCTTGATATTACTTCTGTTCATTTCTAGCCTGTATTAGTGATGTTTAGTAAGAAATACTTGATTGGGTGGTTTCATGCCCATGTCTATAGTATAGCACTTGATGATTTTCTTGGGAAATGCTTTGTCCAGTATAGTTTAGGCTAAGGCAAGGCAGGAATTACATTGCATCAGCATTAATCATCTTTCATTTCCATCTGATTAGATCATTCAGGTTAACTGATGCCTGGAAGAATGATCTAAGGTTGAAAGCATGAGGATAAATACAAGGAAAACAGCAGTTTGTTTCAAGGGAGTTTTCTTTATAAAATTTGAAGATAAATTATGATTTAATTTTTTCTGCCATTGGCTTTTGAACATTAGTGATAGCCAATTTTATCAATTTGTACATGTGCACACTAATGGAAACTTTTTAGGCTTCGGGAACTGATTACATGCTTTGCTCTCGGGTGATATGAAGTCCTTGCAAAGTGCTTTTGCTCAGTTCATCAGACAAAAAGATGTCCTTCCCATGAAGGACCAAGTCATATGGGGAAGGTGATGTAGGTGATTATTACCCTACCCTCTCTTGTGAGTCTCAGGAAACCTTAAAGGCAATGTTTTGTTAGGAACCCCCTTTGTGTTCTTTCTGTAAATGAATTTATGGTAGAGAGCCAGAATGCCCAAGTCTTAAAGCACATAAGTCAAAATTCTTGTCAAATTCAGCCCCTTACCCTGTTAAACTTTAGTGTCTAAATTATTTGGCTAATTGGTCCTTATTTGTACATGTACATGTTCTTATTTGTATTTTCTGGTAACTTAAATTTTGTCCCCCAAACAGTATCTGCCTAAAATATTCCTGATTTTTGTTTTACTTTGCAGTTAGGTTTTCATTTATGCTACAGCAGTGTGTAGGTTTTCAGACAGTAGAAATAATAAACAGTGTTGCTCTGTATGTTTCTATGTACCATTGATTGCATCTCCTTAGCTTCTGTTTGGCATAAATGGAAACACATCCATCCTGGTCCCATCATTTTTCACAGTCCCCTCTAGTGTGGTATGTGAGTTTTGCACAATGTGAGATGTGGGGAAATACCATCACAGTTGGTTTGCTTTGGTTTGTGTAGTGTCCTCACATGAGGGAGCCATCAGCACCTGAAGAAGGGTTTGTAAATTTCAACATGTGGCATTCTCTTTCTTACTAATTTCTAAATAAAGGCGATAAAAGGTTGTAAAATAACAACAGGTTTGGCAGTTATATTTTAACTGAGGAAATAAATACAGTTGCCCTATGTGTGTATTGCTAGTTTATACTTCACAGTTATGTGATGTAGAATAACTTTGGAGACAAGTCAATAAAACATCCAAACATTGAAGCAATTTTGTTGTCTGGGACAGAATCTAAAACAAGTTGATTAGTGGCATGAGGCTGTGCTGTTCTAACAGACTCATTTAGTAATTGAAGCTATTTCCAGAAAATTGTGAGATATGGGATTATATTTTTTAATATTTATTTATTTGTTTGTTTAGGTCAACCAATGCATATTATAAGAGCATGGATGATTCAAGGGCATCTGTTTCATCAAAAATGTCCCCCAGCTTTGGTGATGACTCATAAAAGCTACAAGCCAAGCATTCTCTGCACCAACTGTAGACAGCATGGCAGATTGCAGCCTCTTTTCAACAATCCTCAGTGCTTATACAATCTTTGGAGGCAAGAACCTTGTAGGTTTACTAAGTTTCAGGTACTTCCTGAGCCTTAAGGGTTATTTACATCTTAATGACTCTCTCCCGGGTAGACTGTTTCAACTTGGGAGAGAAATTTGTTGTTCAGAGTTGCATTTCCTCTTCCTACTTTTATATTTTTTAAGTGTGTTTAGTTGAAGGAAAGGGGAACAAAATTAATGTTAAGGTACTATTTAAAAATCTTCTTGACCTGGGGAGATGGCTCAGCAGTTAAAGGACTTGCTGTACAAGCAACAGGACCGGAGATGGATTGCAGCCCCTGTAAATGCTGGATGGGTATGATGGCCCACCTATATTACTGCCTCAGAAAGCTGAGATGGGAGCTGCAGAGCAAGCTGGTTAGCCAGACTAGCCATTTAGGCAAGCTCTGAGTAGATTGAGAGGCCCTACCTCAATGAATAAGGCAGATGAACCATGGAGGGGTATTCTTGATACCATCTTTTGGCCTCCTTGGGCATATATGCATACCATGAGAGAGTGTGCCCATGCAAACACATATACATGCACATACCATACACAGAGACATATGAAAAGGAGACTGAGAGAAGAGAAACCTGCCCTTCACTCCTGTGCATGTGCTAGATCAAAGAAGTATACCTGATCCTAGGCATTTTAGAAGCCAGTGAGAAGATGGGAGATGTTGCATTACATGATTGAGACTGTGGACTTAAGTGTGTGAACCCTGAGATACAGCAAGCAGAGCCCCTTCTAAGAATGCAACCCTTTGTGTGACACCATGTCTTCTGCCCTGACCCTGTAGGGACTGTTTTCCTTTCCTAGAGAGAGCGCAGAGTTGCAGTTCAGAGAAAGTCCACGTCCAGAGGCATTTTGCAGCATAGCTTAATTAAAGACTAAAATTAGATCCTTTGAAGGAATCCAGAGATCTCTTATGTCTCAGCCAGGTACCTGCTATTTCTTATAAGTATGTTTTTTAATAAAATTTCCAATTGCAGAAAAGCTAATATTGTATTTTCTGAACAATACATGAGATAAAGATTTTGTTCCTAGTTAAAAACACATCCAAACATTTTTTAAAAATCCATTCATTCAATACAACTTCAGTAAATTCTGGATATTCCCACATGAAAAGTAACCAGAGTGTGAAAGCTCTGTAAGAAAAAAAGTGTGTGGCGGGGGGAGATATTCATCCATCTTCACATCAAAAAACTCGCTTAAATGTATAATAAGACAGTGAACAAAAGTGACCACAAGTAAAAGAACCAGAGCATACATGAACCTTAAGAAATGAAAATCATGTCATTAGTGACCTTGTATTTATCTTTTATTATAGTGACAGGAAATAGTATCTCAGCCAATTTTTTTTCATTGCCCAAGGAAGCAAAAAGAATTTTGGGAAGCAGGGAGGAAGATGTAGTGGCTAATGTTGATCATGAACTTGACAGATGTAGAGTCTCCTAGGAGATAAACATCTGGTCTGTCTGCAGGGGTATCTCCAGCCAGGTTTCACTGAAGAGAGAAGGACCCCAAATGTGGGCAGCAGCATCCCAGGGGCTGCGGCTCTAGACTCAACAGAGAGGGCAAAGTGGGCTGAGCAGTGTTCATCTGTCGGCTCCCTGACTGAGGCAGTGCTGCTCTTATGCCATGCCTTCTCCACCATGAAAGACTCTTTCTTCTTGAACCGTAAGCCAAAGTCAACCCTTCCTGTCTTAAACCAGTTCTTGTTAGGTGTGTTCACATCAGAGAAAAGTAACACCAATGAGGCGGTGAGGACCAGAATATGCACCCACAGCTAAGCGGGATCTCTGTTAAAGGGATTTCTTTCATGTCCACAAAATTAGATAAAGGTAGCATTTTTCTCCTAGGACTTTTAGTCTCTCTCTTCTGACTTCTCTTTCCGTTTGGAAACATCTAGAATTTTGCGAAGTTGCATGGATGAGTTTCTGTTGTTTTTGAAGTGGGTTTTTCCATCTGGAAATGTAGATTTCAGTTACTTCCTGGATGGGCCTAGGAAGGTGACACACACTGAAATGAAGCTGTGCTGAGACAGGGTCCAAGGCAGCATTTTTTCTGGGCCCTGGGGCCCTACATTTTTAAGGCATGCTTTCAGTATGCAGGTATTCTAATTTTTTTCTTTCTAATAAAGAGGCAGCAGTATGTTACAAACCCCTGCTTACATTTCTAGAGAAATTCATCAGGAAAATGAACTTCATTCAGGCATCCCTGAGCAATTCCCTCTTTTGTCTCCTTGCTTTTGAAAGGTGTTTTATATTGTGGACATAAGCAGCTTTTTAGAAAAATAGAATATATAGAATATCGAGCTTCAACTACTGATACTGTTCTGGGTACCCACAACTGTTGTTTTAATTTGCATTTGTTAGTTTTAAGAGCATAGATGACTCCAGGGCATCTGTATCACCAAACAGTGCACCTCTCATTTTTAGAATTCAGTTTTATGGTGCTGTTAGTCTTTTTCATACACGATCATTGTTTAGACGTTATATAACATTGTATTGGGTCCACTTCCTTTCTCTGCTTAGCCATTCCTCATGGCAAAACACTTGGATTCTTTGCAGTTTGCTAGCAGCATGTAAGGTTCTGCCTGAGTTCTTCTTTTGTATTTATTTATTTATTTATTTATTTATTTATTTATTTATTTATTTATCTTGCTGTGTTTTTTTTTTTTCTTTTTAGGTGGAGGCCACAGCCAGAGGTTACAATTAAATAGAAGTACATGTATGCTATTGTTATAGCTAATATATAAATGTTGGATGATACAAAGCGATGTTTGGGTACATTTATCTTTTTCTGTTTTGTGGGTTAACTGTAGAACACCATACATCTTTAGTGAGTAAAATATACTGATTTTGCCTACTTAGGGTAAATCCTCTGAAGTAGGCTGTGGCAGCCTTCCAATTGAAGGAAAGGAATAAGTTTTATTGTTAGATGTCGTCTTAAATAACTACTTTCTCTAGCTTCATTGTGAGCTCCACCTTTTGAGTAAAAGGACTAAACCCTGAGGTCCCCCTTCATTCTAAAATGCTACCTGTAATGACTTGGATCCTGCTGTTCCTGTGTCCCAGGATTGTGTGGCTTACTGTTCCATCTTTGCTTTTATGGTATAGTTGTAGTCTTATCACAGTTTATTCCACGCTGAGTCACAGACAGAAGAGCAGCAGTCCATGTTTTTATTATTCCTGTGAGAAAAGGCAGACTTTCATGATGCATTTTCCAGGAATTCATTGTGGAGAAAAACTGAGACAGCCTGTGTATAAAACCAGACACATACGCAGTCTTAACGAAGATGTTATCAGAGAGAACTGTTTCCTTTCCAGACACTGCAGGTTGTTTGGGTGTCTTTATCTGTTATTGGACATGACCTTATGAATTATTTTGTCCGTTTACGATAGTGACTAATACCAGCAGTGCTCAGCACCTTCTTGGTGTGCCTCAGCCCTTCTCCTGTTCTCTCCTCTTCATCCTTTTCCTGACCTCACACCTCTGACCCCTCACTCTCTGGTCTTCCAGCTTCCACCCAGCCTGGGCCCCAGGATGCTGATTAGGGCACTTAGTGGTACCTCTTACTGCAGGTTTGGTGTGTTTCTGGCTCATATGTCCTCTAACCATGGCTGGACTATTGCCACCTGCATTTTCTCTGAGGCTGAAACCTTGATCTCCTTGAGCTGTCTTTACAGTTCCTAAGTCTCATTCCTTTTGAGTATGTTCCTACATGTTCACATTAGCCATATTGAATGCAGTTTATGTGTAATTCTGCAAGGACCAAATTCCTCAGCAGCAAGATAGGACCTCTTCAGCCACCCTCTTCCTACAGCTCTCCTTTATACATTGGCCTCTCCCTGTCTTTCCCACCTCAGGTGTGGCTCTTCTCTGGCACAGTTAAGAAGATCTTAATGAGAACAGGGATGAGGAGTGGTAATGACTGATCTGGAGACTCTTGTGTCCTGTTTAGAAAAGTAGCATCATATAAGGGAGGACCTGTGTAGATCTGCTGAGAGTGTTTGGCCTAGAAGTCTGATTTAGAACATGCTATACACAGGGTGCTAAGCAGAATTGGAGAGGGAAAAATAAGGCTGGGTCTAGGAATGCAACAGGCCAGACCAGGAACTAGGGAAGTTAGAGAAGCTGTCCCAACAGGGTCAGTGACCAGAATCCAGTCCCTGGGGACTGAGCATGGGGAATCTGTGACTCAAGTACCTTTTTTAGAATGCTGAAAGAACTCCACAGTTGGTCATCTTTTTGTAACTCTGACTCACCCTCTTCAATCTCAGCAGTAATACTCAGTGCCATTTCAGGGTCCATTCTGTGCCAGGCAGGGTCTTAGAGCTGAGTAGGCATTATCTCCTTTGATCTTCACAATGGTTAGCAAGCATTTATTAGTCAGTCTGCTTGGGTTGCCATTACAAAGTACCACACACTGAGTGGCTTAAACCACAAAAATTTGTTTTCTTTATGTTCTAGTGGCTGAAAGTAGCAGATCAAGATTCTGTCTCTGGTGAGGGCTCTTGCCCTGACTTGCAGATGCTTGCTTTCCCTCCACACCTTGTGTATATATGAGGCAGAGAGGGACAGCTTACTGTCCTGTCTCACTCTGAAAGCAGCCGTCCTATCGAATTAAGGTTTGCCCTTCAGGACACTATTTACCCCATATATGCCTGTGGTGGGCCAAGGCACAACCTATAATGTTTGGGGATGGGGATTCATTTTGTTGTGTAACAGATGCTTAGGGATTATCCTCTATATGTGCGTTAGCAAGAGGCTCACCATTCCATATCTAGTTAACAACATCTCCTGTGCCCCAGGCACTAGACTGGAGGCTGTTTTTCTGCTTGTCCTGTGCAGTCATTATCCAACTAATGTCACTAGCTCTTTTTTTGTGAAGTGTTGATCACTATCCAAATCAGTGTGTGTGTGTGTGTGTGTGTGTGTGTGTGTGTGTGTGTGTGTGTGTGTGTGTGTAAGAAAGACAAGAGAGTCAAAGTAAGGTGCCAGAGTGGTCAGGGTTGCCATGGAGAGTCCCTCTGGAAGGGCTTGACCGTCAGGGTGGGGAGAGTATGATACATGGGTTACTTTCCCCAACTTCAAGGTTGTAGGAAAATAACATCAGTTTTCTATCAAATACCTACTTTTTTAAAAAAAACTCACCTGCTCTTTTGTTATATGATGAAATTTATTTTCAGTAATTACATTTACTTTTTAGGAGAAAAAACATTTTTTATTATTGTCATTTATATTTTGTTTAGCATACAAAGAGAAGGAAGACGTCATAAGAGAAGGAAGGAGAGAGGAACAAGAGTAGGAAATGGATGCAGTAATGCATGTGTTATGAAGGAAAAAGGAAGAAGGGGGCTAGTGTGAGGATTGGAGGGGGACCATCAAGAGAAGGGGGCAGGGAGAGCAGAGAGGGAAGCAATTAAGAATAAGTATAAAGAAAGCTGAGTATGAAAGAGCATATTCTCATTGAAAAAAAGTTTTTTTTGTTTTTTTTTAAGAAATACTTTGGAAAGTAAGCCTCTCACTGGGCATGGTAGTACTTGTCAGCACTTGGGAGGTAGACAGGCAAGTTCAGTGCTACCTTCATTTATATAGCAAGTTGAAGTCATCCTGAACTACATAAGATCCTGCCACAAAACAAACAAACAATAATATATAATTGCTTCCCTTTTTCTCCTTCTCCTTCTCCTTCTTTTCTTCTCCTCCACCTCCTCTTTTTCTTCTTCTTCTTTCTTCTTTTCAAACAAAGTAAGTCTTCCAATCTGTTTTTCTTCTTTGGGGGAGCTTGCTGGAGGACTGATTTGGTCACTCTTGTGACCCATTTTCTTTTCATTGAACATGACAGGGCTGCCCCATTTCACACTCTGTGTATTTGTTTGCCTTTGCTATATATAACAAATGACCTCAAATTTAGTGGCTTTGACTGACACAAATATATTCTCTCAGTTTCTATAGATAGAAATGTGGTATTGTACCACTTAGGTCCTTGTCCTAGTTCAGGTTACTATTGCTATGATAAAACAGCATGGCCAAAAGCAAGTTAGGAAGGAAAGAGTTTATTTGACTTATACTTACACATTATAGTCCATCATTGAAAGCAGTCAAGGACATGAACTCACACAGGACAGGAACCTGGAGACAGGAGCTGATTCAAAGGCCATGAGGAGTGCTGCTCACAGGCTTGCTTTTTATGGCTTGCTCAGTCTGTTTTCATATAGAACCCGGGACACCACCACAGGATGGTACTACTCACAATGATCTGGGCCTTTCTACATCAATCCCTAATTAAGAAAATACCCCATAGGCTTGTGTACAGCCTGATATTACAGGAACATTTTCTCTGTTGAGGTTCCCTCCTCTCTGATGACTCTGGCTTATGTTAAGTTGACATAAAAGTAGCCAGCTTTTCATGAATGTAAGATCAATATGGCCAGGGTTGTGCTCTCAGCTGAGGATGGGTCCAGTTCAGTGTCTTGTTGTTTTTTGATTGTTCCTACTGGCTTCTTGGCTAGGAGCAATCTCGGGTCCTGGAGGCCACTCACAGCTCCTGACTGCTGTCGTACAGAGAACTGACAACATGGACATTTGATGTATTTCAGACTACCCTCGGCATGTTCTCTGACTCCTTTCTGCTAACATATGCTACTTTTACTGACAGGCTCACTTTATTGTGCCAGACCCATCAGAGCAATGGCTTCACCATAATGCTCACAGATTCGGGTCCTTATTTCCATCTGCAGGATCCTGAATCATCATCACCTAGATTTGTGTTTGATTGACTGAGGGAAATTATCTTTATGATAGGGATTGGTTTAGGTATTGTCTTTGAGTTCTCTCTAGCATATACTCTCTTGGATCATGAGGGTTTGACTCACTTCAAATATAAGGGGTAAATAGCATCTTAGAGACTAAAACTCAGACTGGGATTGAGTAGAGCTGGATGGAGTTGGGCTTTTCCTAGATAATTGTTTTGTATGCCTGTCTTTTGGTTTACATGTAAACAACACATTCAGTTCCTTTGCTTTTTGCCTTCATAGCAACCCAATGTCTTGTAGTGCATTGTTTGCATGAGTTTTGAACACTATTCAGGAAATTCTTGGCTGTTGTCAAAAGTCTTAAGTGGAGTCTTCTAGTCTTTTATTCTCCCATTACCAGTGGTGACCTCTGTCTTTGTTTCAACAGTTAAGTAATGGTAGGCCAATAGTCATCACTTTCTGTATTTATAAATGCCATTCTTGAAGAGGATCTCCTTATAGACAGTATCTTTTGAATTTGGCTAGAGGAGAAAAAGGCACAGTCCAAATGAGGGTTCACATGCCTCTGCTGTACAGTGATCAGTAGGCTTGTAGCTTGTAAACTAGTCAGGTTTAGAAGCAAATACAACTAGGAAGTTGTGAAAGAACAGGGAGGGTAACTAATGGTTAGTAAAGAAATAGACTGCTGTTGTGTTCTTCCCAGAGGATGGGTTGCTCAGAGCATGGTGACAGTGTGGCCACACTGCCATAGAAGACATACCAAACTTGAAATATTGTCATAAATCAATATGATAACACCTCCTTGCTTTTGGTTTTGTTTTAGTTTGTTGCTTTTAGTTGCCAGGGTTGGGGATTGAACCAGGGCATCACATGAGCTTATTCCACGCAAGAGCTCTCCATCTGGGCTAGTTCCTCAGCCTTTTATCTTCTTAACTGGAGCGTGACTAGGTATAAAGAATAAAACATGGGACTTAAAGTTGACCCAGGAAATTTTCATCTGGGTGACCATAAACCACTCATGTTATTGGGGAGAAGATGAGAGAGAAGAGGAGAGGACTAGACAAAGAGGAGAGGTATGAAAGACGTGTGCTAAGAGAGACGGCGAGGATTAAGGAAGAAGAAAACACTCTTTATAGTGAGGGGCCTGAAATAAGGAAAGAATGGTACAGGAAGAGACCCTAGCTGTACACAATCCCTGCTCAATCTGCCTTGCCCCTTCCCCCTGCCAACTGAGTTTACCCATGGACTGTGGAATCTGGAAAGGCAAGTTTTCTATCCCTTGAACCCAAGCATGGGCACATGCTTATCAAATGAATAATTGAGAAATGGACAGTCAATCATATCATTTACAGATAGGTCAGGTAGAATTAAATCAGAAAATAACATTTAAGGAGTTGCCCGTTATGAGGTCAGAGTTTCCTCAGCACTTTGAGGCAGGAGCCACGATGCAGAGGATTTACTAACAGGTTAGTGGTGAGTAGGCAAGAGCAGGGAATGTAGTCTGTTCTTACAGACATCTGCAAAGGCGAATATTTGGAACCAGTGAGGGAAAGAGGATAAAAGAGTTAGACAGCACAAACCGCGTCGATGTGTTCCGTACTTGCCAGGGAAGAGTGCCAGGGGTTGCACAGAGACTGTGAGCGAGCTGAATTGCAGGGGAAAGTGCTTTCAGCAAAGGGGAAAGCCTGGGTTGGGAAGAAGAGTTTGAGGATGCTGCAGAGAGGAGTGAGCAAGGAAAATGTCCAGCTTAGGTACAGGGCCCACCTGTGAAAGAAAGTAAAAGCCAGTAAATACGTTTCAGAGTGTCTGGGTGTCGTCAGACTACACTGAGATAGGCGCAGGAAGACAAAATGGTAGCGTTGCCAGACAGTGTCTGTGTGTCTAGTTAAGGAGCTGGTGTACCTTCTAAACACTTGCCAGCTCCCTTTTATTGGCCCAAGTTTCTGCTTATCTCAGAGCCATCACTGTTCTATCATGGGAGATTCTGGCATCTTTTACTTTCAGTACTAATAAAAGATAATCATAAAATAAAAATCAGCATTCAGAATTACACCTGCTTAGGTTCAAGTAGGTGGCCAACTGAAGCAGCTCATAGCTGAGCTAGCCAGAAAGGTTTTATTTTACAGGGACACGTGTATCCCGATACCAAGAGTGGTCCTTCTAATAAAGCTAGCCAAGTCACTAAGGAAAACACCTGTTGTGTTGTCTGACCAACACAAACTGCCATACAAGTTCAGCACGTGAAAAACTTGTTCACATGAACATAGGGATGGTTTGGGAAAATTGTTCATTCATCCAAGAGAAAAGGGACAACCTAATCTCAAAAAAAATGTTGATGTTATTAAAAAAAAGTAACCAATCTTGGTTCAACTTGATAAAGCCAAAGAAATCAAATATGAACAGTTCACATATGACATTTTCACTATCTAGAAAAAAGGCCACGAGGATACACAAATTCATTTTAGGATGTGTATTTGTGAATTGTAAATTCAATTACTTTTTAAATCTTTTAATCTGTAAAGTTTACAGTGTGGCAGATTGTCCACACCTCACATACAAGGAGATGATGCCTTTTACTGAGGCTAATTCTGTTGAAATAGAACAAAATTGAAGTGGCATATTAGGGACCTTTCCTGTTGAAATTCTTATTCTATGTGTTAATATTTGTGATTGAAGTTCAGTATAGATTTTGTCTTAGCATCTCTCCTTTCATCTGCACCCATCTCGGGCAGTCATGGGAGTGTATTATTGACTATCACTTAATTTCTCAGCTGAGCATGGTGGTGCAAATCTATAATTGTAGTCCTTGGGTTTGGGGACCAGGAGGATTGAGAATTCAGGGCCAGCACAAGCAGTATAGTGAATTCAAGACCATTTTGTGTTACATAGCCAGAGCCTACCTTTAAGGATTTTTTTTTAATACTGTTAAATCTTTAGCTTCTCAATTACTAGTATATCCTGTATCCCATAACTGGAGTCTAGGACCATTTACAGTCCTTTCAGACACATGGTGCATTCAGGAAATTCTCAAACCATGGAAATTCATATTTTCTTTATGGAATTGTTCAGAATAGAACACTGACAGTTACTGAAACAAGGCCTAGTACCATATGCTTCCCTTTAGTGTTTTGAATTGTGTTTTTATTTTTGGATATAGTCTTGTTGTGTAGCTCAGGCTGGCTTTCAACTCCCAGTCTTTCTGTCTCTGCCTCTTGAGTTCTAGAATTAAAGGCAGACATGCAAACATGCACCATCACACCCAATCACAATATATCACCTATAAGTTTTTTTTGTTTTTGTTTTTGTTTGTTTGTTTGTTTGTTTTGTTTTTTTGAGACAGAGTTTCTCTGTGTAGTTTTGGTGCCTGTACTGGATCTTGCTCTGTAGACCAGACTGGCCTCGAACTCACAGAGATCTGCCTGGCTCTGCCTCCCAAGGCATGCGCCACCGCCTCCCAGCCACCTATAAGTTTTGTTTTGAACCTAACTCATATTTGAGCAGAAGACCCAATTTTGATATGTATATATAAGCTATCCAAGATCTGTAGAGTAGCATATCATCTAGGAATCAAAATACCTTACATATATGTATATATGTGTATATATTTTATAAGGTGTGTGTGTGTGTGTGTGTGTGTGTGTGTGTGTGTGTGTGTGTGTGTGTGTTCAAGGTTTTGGTGGTGAAAATGGCAAAAATATATTGATATAATTAATGAGCATAATTCTAGTAAAGGGGATGGAATGACTTCATTAGGGACAATATTTTACTGCTTACATTTCAAAGCTCAGTATTGCCCCTCATCAAGAGCCATTATTCAAATCAATTTGTATATTCCCTGCTTTTAGGAATTTCATTTTTGTCTTTCACACAAATACATGTTTTTGAGAATACTGCTCCCAGTTCATGAGGATAGTATATCATTTTTGCTAAATGTATTTGTCACTTGGCCATCACTTCTAAAATTCCCTTTGCTTCCTCTCTATGTAAGCATACTTTATCAAACTACTTACATCCACTTAAAAGTTCAATGCCCACTCTTCTCAGTGGAACAGGTAAATGGTTTATTAGATATGGACATTTCTTTTGCACTTGGACTGAGGTCTGAAATACATTATTAGAAATGTAGCTTGGGCTCAGAAAATATGTCCATTGCAAATCCTCAAGGGAACAGAGGGTATGATTATTTTTTTAATTTAGACATCATATTAAATGTGTAAAGACTTGAAATGATATGTTTAAACCTCAGAATTTAAAGAAAATCATTACAGTTAAATTTATTTTGTATGTATATGTGTGCTGTCCTTTTTTCAAATTTTTGCTGCTTTTTAATGCACGGCTGTCCAAATCAACAACTGCAACTCCACCACTACAAGGAGCAGTTAGGCCTCAAGGGCTGTAGCCGAGGGAAGTCTGTTCCCTCAGGCACCGACCCTTTCAAAGCTATGAGGGGAACTTAACTGAAGATTCAAAGGTTAAGGTGGAATTCTGTTCTTCAGAGTAGCTGAATAACAAGCAGCTCCCCTCCTCTCCTTGCTTTCATCCTCCAAAAAGCCCTCTTGCTTCTCCTCGCCCTCCTTAAAAACCCTTCTTCACCTGGCTCCTCCCTACCACTTCCTGTCAGCTACTTGCTGACTCAACCTCCTTAAAAACCCTTCTCCACCTGGCTCCTCCCTACCACTTCCTATCAGCTACTTGCTGACTCAACCTCCTGACTGCAGGTGAATTTTATTTAATCAAACACATCTTTGCATCATTAAACAAATGTTCCAGAGCCTAAACAAAAGTAACATACCTTAAAATAATATTCTACAACATATATGTGAGTATATACATGTGGCATCAGAGGACAGCTTACAAGAGTTTTCACCTTCTACCAATGGGGTCCTAGGGACAGAAAGGTCATTCGGCTTGGAGGCAGGCACCTTTACATGCTGAGCTAGCTCACTGGTGCTTAAGTTTGAATTTTTAGACTGTCCATCCATCCATCCATCCACCCACCCACCCACCCACCTACCCACCTACACCCATCCATCCATCCATCCACCCACTCACCCACACCCATCCATCCATCCATCCACCCACCCACCCACACCCATCCATCCATCAATCCCCCCAACTCTTTTGCCTGAGGCACCTGTGCAGATCAGAGGAGAACCTTGGATATCATTCCTAGCCCTCCACCTGTTTCAGAAAGGGTTTCTTTCTTGTCCATAGTTATGTACACCATTCTAGTTGGCCTGTGAGCTTCTAGGGATTCTCCTGACTCCACTTCTCATCTCCCCATAGGGGCACTGGAATAATATACACTCACTTTGATGCATGGATTTTACTTGGTTTTTAGGATTCAAACTGTGATCCTCAAGTTTCACAGAAAGTCTTTTACCCACTGACCCATCTTCCTAGCCCTTTCATCTCATTTATTAAAAGGACTTGACTTCTATGTATATTTTGCATCAAAACCAAATTTTCTATGTAATTTGGTGTTGAATTCCTTAAAAAAAAAATCAAGTCTGTAGCAAAATTGCTTATAAGTGTGTGCTAATGATTCCTTTAGGGAGTTTCTCCTACTGAGAAAAGTTGACTATTAGCCTTGAGTATACAGCAAGGTATAAATCTTACTGTAACTCCTAAACCATTAAACTAATGTGTGACAGGTCAAGTTAGATCGTTATCTTTTCTCCCTAAGAGAAATGCACAGAACTGATGGAAGATGATTCCGTGAGCATGAAGTTATTTTTCACTCAGAACATTCACTCAGTAGAACATTTCTGAAATGCATAGGCTTGTATTTCATGAGCTTTGTCAGTTTCTCCACCTAAACCTTTTTGTCTCACACACATAGGTTTTTGACATTTATTTTTGTTTTATATGTACAGGCATTTTGTCTGCATGTCTGTCTGTGTACCACATGTATGCCCCCCTGGAACTAGAGTTCCAGATAGTTGTGAGCCACAGTGTAGGTGCTTGGAATCAAACTTGGGTCCTGTGGAAGAGCAGCAAGTGTTCTCAACCACTTTGCCATCTCTCCAGCCCTCACACATATCTTTATCTATCACCAGTTATAGCACATCTTAGTAGTCTCTGTGTCGGGCTATAATTAAATGCAATTTCCTCAACTTCTGTGAAAACCTTCTAATCTATAGGGATTCGATAGAAATTACTCAGATGGGCTCATTTTTTTAACTCATTTCAATTTCAATACTGATTTTACAAATAATGTTAGCGAATTATAAACAACTGTCAATTCAATAAAGCTAAGAAGACCATTAAGAAAATACTTGTTTTATCCAAATATCTTGGGTATATGCCCAAGAGTGGTATAGCTGGGTCTTGAGGGAGGTTGATTCTCAATTTTCTAAGAAAGTGCCGTATTAATTTCCAAAGTGGCTGTACAAGTTTGCATTCCCACCAACAGTGTAGGAGTGTTCCCCCTGCTCCACATCCTCTCCAACATAGGCTGTCTTCAGTGTTTTTGATCTTAGCCATTCTGACGGGTGTAAGATGATATCTCAGAGTCATTTTGATTTGCATTTCCCTGATGATTAAGGATGTTGAGCAGTTCCTTAAATGCCTTTCGGCCATTTGAGCTTCTTCTGTTGAGAATTCTCTGTTTAGCTCTATAGCCCATTTTTTAATTGGACTGTTGGTTATTTTGATGTCTAATTTCTTGAGTTCTTTATATGTTCTGGATATCAGCCCTTTTGTCAGATGTGGGGTTGATGAAGATCTTTTCCCATTCTGTAGGCTGTCGTTTTGTCTTGTTGACCATATCGTTTGCCCTTCAAAAGCTTCTCAGTTGCAAGAGGTCCCATTTATTAATTGTTTCTCTCAGTGTCTATGCTACTGGTGTTATATTTAGGAAGTGATCATCAGTGCCAATGCGTTCAAGACTACTTCCTACTTTCTCTTCTATCAGGTTCAGAGTAACTGGATTTATGTGGAGGTCTTTGATCCACTTGGACTTAAGTTTGTGCTCAGTGACAGATATGGATCTATTTACAGTCTTCTACATGTTGACATCCAGTTATGCCAGCACCATTTGTTGAAGATGCTTCCTTTTTTCCATTGTACAGTTTGGGCTCCTTTGTCAAAAATTAGGTGTTCATACATGTGCGGAGTAATGTCAGCATCTTCAGTTCGGTTCCATTGGTCCACATGTCAGTTTTTATGCCAGTACCAAGCTGTTTTTATTACTGTAGCTCTATAGTAGAGCTTGAAGTCAGGGATCGTGATACCTCCAGAGGTTGTTTTATTGTACAGGATTCTTTTGGCTACCCTGGGTTTTTTGTTTTTCCATATGAAGTTGAATATTTTTCTTTGCAGGTCTGTGAAGAATTGTGTTGGGATTTTGATGGGGATTGCATTGAATCTGTAGATTGCTTTTGGTAAGATTGCCATTTTTACTACGTTAATCCTACCTATCCATGAGCATGGGAGATCTTTCCATTTTCTGACATCTTCTTCAATTTCTTTCTTCAGGGACTTAAAGTTCTTTTCATACAGGTCCTTCTCCTGCTTAGTTAGAGCTACCCCAAGGTATTTTATATCATTTGTGGCTATTGTAAAGGGTGATGTTTCTCTTATTTCTTTCTCAGCCCGTTTGTCATTTGTATATAGGAGGGCTACTGATTTTTTTTTAGTTAATCTTGTATCCTGCTACATTACTGAAGGTGTTTATAAGCTGTATGAGTTCCTTGGTCAAATATTTGGGGTCACTTATATATACTATCATGTCATCTGCAAATAGTAAAAGCTTGACTTCTTCCTTTCCAATTTGTATCCCCTTGATCTCCTTATGTTGTCTTATTGCTCTGGCTAGAACTTCAAGTACTATATTGAATAAGTATGGGGAGAGCAAACAGCCTTGTCTTGTTCCTGATTTTAGTGGAATCGCTTTGAGTTTCTCTCCATTTAATTTGATGTTGGCTGTTGGCTTGCTGTAAATTGCCTTTATTATGTTTAGGTATGTTCCCTGTATTCCTGATCTCTCCAAGACCTTTTTCAAGAAGGGGTGTTGGATTTTGTCAAGGCCTTTTCAGTATCTAGTGAGATGATCATGTGGTTTTTTTCTTTAAGTTTGTTTATATGGTGTATTACATTGACAGACTTTTGTATGTTGAACCACCCTTGCATCCCTGGGATGAAGCCTACTTGATCATGGTGGATAATTGTTTCGATGTGTTCTTGGAGTCTATTTGCCAATATTTTATTGAGTATACATCCATTCCTGGAAATGAGGAACAAAGGCACCATAGAGGATAAATACCTCTTATCCAAAATGCTTGGGACCTGAAGTGTTTTAGATTTCAGAGATTTGAGGGTCTAGAATATCAGCACAACATAATAAGATATAGCAGAGATGGGACCCACACTTAAATGATCAGAACAGGAGAAAAAAAAATGGCCAGGCAAGTTTAAGGTGGAGACTTTGGAAGATTAGGTCTGCTTTTTGACCTTGGCAACCAGTTCCGTCTTGACCAGAAGCAGGACATATGCAGGTTCTACCACCAGTTCTGTTCTGGCCTGAGGCCACAAATAGTAAAAATGTTTAGGCGTGTTGGCCCCCATACTGGTTTCCTGCCTTCATCTTTCTTCTTCTTTTACATAGCAACTTAAGGAGCACAGTGGCCTGGAAGCTTCATCTTGAACAATGTACCGACACTGCAGTCCAGTCCACACCAGGGTGGGGATGTACATAAAAATCTTGTGGGTCAAACAACTAGATGACTTATCTATCAGCTCACCCTCTATGCCTCAGCCCAGTGGGCCCCTCAGAAGCAATCCTTTCTCGGGATTCACTCCTCTAACAAAGGAGCTCTGTTCACTTCCTTTCTCTTAGGCTCTTACTGAACAATAACATACTTGTTTTGTTGTCAAGTCAGCTGCTGACATTGGCTCCAGTATCACCACACCATGTATGGAACCTGACGATGATCCCTTCAGTTACCATGGTCTTCATGCAGGCCACTCAAAAGGCCTCAGTGTTTTCTTGGATGTTTTTGTTTGATTTTGATTTTTTAATTTTTGCTTACTTTCCCTCATTTATCATCCTTTAATAGGGGAAAACAAAACCTAATGGGCAGGCCCAGTGTGTAACAGTTAAATCTGAAGCTATTTCAGTTGAGAAAATGTAAGATGTCTGGAACCCCAAGGTCTTGAAGTGTCGCTCAAGCTCTTTCCCTTCTCCACAGATCAATATGGAAAACAACAACATTGTTTTTAGCAGTGAATAAAAGAGAGCAGTTGTGTAAGAGGGGAACGCCCAAGGATGCACTTTGAACAAGCTCCCTATGCACTTTGAACAAGCTCCCTCTGAGTTTCAGAAGGAAGGGAAGGACGGAACTGGCTTCAGTGTTCCCTAACTCACTCTTCATGATAACATAATTCATAGGTACTCCTGTCCTTTTGAAAAACAAGGAAATGATAGCTCAGATTTGTAGTAATGAGTTTGTATTTCAAGTTCTGTCCCAGGATTTCATCTCTCTAGAACAGTAGAGTCTAAGGCAGGTGGTGGTACAGGCCTATAACTTGTGTGCCAGGAGGGTGACAAGGTCAGTGCTTACCTGGTCTACAGAATAAATTCAAGGCCAGCCTGAACAAGTTAGTGAGATCCTGTTTGAAAACTTAAACAAGAAAATAGAAAATGGCCTGAAGATATAGCTCAGTGGTAGAGTGCTGGCCTAGCATGTGAGTTCCTCATACCAGCAAGCATAGTGGCCTCCATCAGAACTTGTTCTGGGGTATACATGTTCTGAACTTGTGCTGTCAGACATGGCAGAAACTGCCCAAGCTTGGCAGCTGAACACTTGAAAGGCAGCCAGTACAGCTGGCAGCCTGAGTCTTCAGTGCTTTTTATGCTTTTGGTTTGTTTTAATTAATTAATTTATTTTTTATTATTAGGAAATTTTTTATTTATTTTACATACTAATCACAGATCCCTTTCTTCCCTCCACCCCCCCTTTAGCCTTCCCCCCAATTCCTTCCCACAAGAAGATAAGGCCTCCCATGGGGAGTCAGCAGAGCCTGGTACATTCAGTAGAGGCATGTCAAAGCCCAAATAGTCATAAGTAGCTAGCTCTTACTGTGTTGGACAGCTCATCTCCAGCTCCATTATTATGCAGACTAGTTTACTTTCCGACCATTCTACCTTACTCTGTCTCTTGCTTTGAACGAATTCTATTCAATGCATATTTATCTTAGAAGTTTTCTTAAATGTATTGCATTAATATTTAATTTTACCTAAAGTTAAGAATCAAGTCTAGATGAATGTTATTCGTGAGATCTGAATTTTCTTCCTTCAAACGGAAACTGGTAAGTCTTTAACAGATTCATTAACATGTATTCATCACCTCTTTTATGCCAGGCCCTGAGCTCTGGACCCTTGGAAATTGTACCATGAAAGGCAGACATGGATGGACACACTGTCCTTAAGGAACTTAGTCATCTGAGTGGAAAAACAGAACTAACAAATGATTATAGTAGAATACTAGAAAATACACTGGGCTCAGCAATGTGAAAGAGGCATTGATAGACGATCTCAATTCAAGGAAGATTTTTTAGAATAACACCGCTAAGCGTCAGGTGGAGGAGGTTAGCTCCATCAGCGTTAGAGGAGGAGTGAGCAGAGCCAGGTACATGTGAAGCTCCCTGAAGAGGGTGCTGACTTGAAGGGAATGGGGTGTCGCTGGGCTGGACTGTAACATGAGAGAGATGGAGCAGTGTGTAGAAGGTCAGCTTCCTGTGCACACAGCAAGGCAGAACAGGTTGGAGTGACTCGGGCTGGGGACAAAATAATCCGATCAGCACAATACGTACAATCTAGATGACACGTGAAGTTTTAGCAAAAGGAAAAAAAAAATCACAGTCTTATTACTAGGCCTTCATTACTATTCCTTGGTTAAGAAGTTCAAGCGTCAGAATTCTCTGTCAGTAAAATACAACGTCAGTTGACATTTTCAGAGACTGTGTGTACTCTAGAAAAGATGGGTTTCTTCTGCCCTTCTGAGCTCTCCTTCATGAATCAACCTGAAACTCCTTTCTACATGGTCGTCTCCATTTTCTTAAATTGCCCCAACAAGGCCCAGAAGGTTAATTTGGAAGATGGGCAGTACAGAAAGCTTTTTCTCAGCCTGTTTGGTTTAATTTGTGAGTAAAGAAAATATCTGGTAAGTCTAGCCAGTGTTTAGGTAATAGCATTGTCTGGGAATATTCCAGAACCACTAACATATATATTCTCAAATGCAGCATCCCTCCTGAGATCTGAGTCAAAGCTGTGTACCTGTGGATGAAGTGGCATGGACTCAGCTCATGATGTTCCTAATAGGAGATTCATTGAGCAACTTGTTTTCTTGTTTCCCCTCTTTTCTTGTGGAGAATGGTCAAGTCACCAGGACTCACCAGCTCAGCCCTTATTGACAGTGACAGGAAAGTTGGCACAAATAAGCTGCTTTAGTGCCCCGTTCCTGCAGGTGTAATTCCTTGCTGAGTACTGATGAACTTTGTGGTCTCCTTTTATTTGAATGATTTTTTTTCTTATACTTTTAGCTTATGTACAGAATATGAAATCATGACATTCCAATGTCTGGAGAACTCTTACGCAAAATTTTAGAGATCCATAAAATATGGTTGAAAACGGAAGACTGAACCACATAAACTGGTGTCAGTCAGCAGACACGCCCTGTAATTTTCTGTATTTTGATGTCAACTGTCCCATTTTTTTCTTCCCACACATGACAATTTGAGCGCCTGATTTTGTGCAGTAAACCTGAAGTCGGTTCCCATGAACAGCCCCCAAGTCCAACCCTTAAGAAACACAAACTTTATTTTTAGTAATGACCTTTCATAATTCAAGCCTTGATCCTCAGAGATGCTGTTCACTTTTGATGCATCTCCAAATCCCCCTTTTTATGCATTTTAAATCAACACACACTTGCTCTGAATTAATGCGTGTGGATAGACGGAGATGTAATTTAAACACATCTGTTCAAATATGCATTTCAGATCAACTCTGTGCCGCTTCTCATAAGATGATGGAGTTTTTGACGGGTATTATATCCCTAAAGTACACACCAGATGGTATTTATTAGAGAATGAATAGAAATGAAGTTTAAGGATGTTGAGCTTTTTGTCTTAAGTCACTCATTTTTTAGTCATAAAACAATAACGGTCTGAAGTCCTGTGTCCCTGTGATGAAGGCTTGTAGGAGACATTCAATCTGAGCTGAATGTCAGCCAAGCTGAGATTAAGTGTATGCTGTTTTTTTTTTCTTTTTGAGTAGTCAATGTTACTGAGAAAAGCTAGATGACAAAGAGTTAGAATAAGTAATACCCTAATAACAGTCAGTAGCTACAACTAATACTTCTTATCATGTAATTTATGGATTTAAATAAACTGAATAACTTTACTAAATCTTCATTCACTTGGCAAATGTCAATGAATAGCTTCAAATTTATAAGAATATTCTATTTTAAGATTATTATTTTAGCATCTAAAATAAATATATTAATCTTCAAAACTATCTTTTACCACCTCAAATAGAAATAGATGATGTACTACATATCATATGTGGATCTGGAATTAGCACACAGAAATTCATTGCCTGTCAGACTGACCAGCTTCAACCAGATGCTGAATTACATAATTGTCGTGTCAATAAGTAAAGGAAAAGATGACATAAATGTTTATCCCACCTCCTCTGGATCCTTGCCTTGTCTCAGTCTCAAGCACAGTGTGCTTTCTGTATCCCTAGGCCCATATCTGAAGATGGGAAACTACCAACACTGCAGATCATGGTGCATCTTGCTGAGAGACCAGGGAAGGTGACAGGATCCGTAGAGTTGCCGTACCCAGCTTTTAGCATTGATTGTTTTTTTCCTCTCCAGATTTTGTGACAGTTGATTTATCCAGTGCCAAGGGGCTGGATCCGGATAGGAAGCTGACCCTACACAGCATACCTTTCTTTCTCATGTATTTCATGCAGAGCTGTGCTCTCCCATCTGGAATCAGCTGACTGCCCCAGACTGGGAGCACCTCTGACTGTTTCTCAGCTGTGTGTGCTGCACCCACGGATAGGTCTTTCTATGGAGATTTAGTCAGAGTGCAAAGGGAAAGTGGTGATTTGTGAAGTAACCCGCGGTTATGTTAGGTAGTCACAGAAAACATTTTAAAATATTTGAAATAATATAATTGCTTTGCACTGGGAGCACGCACATGAATAAAAGATGTTAGTGGGTGTCCTGCTAGTGTGGAACCTCATGCTGCTGTATTTATTGGAAATATGCACACCATCGGCAGGTTTAAATTTGCAAAAAAAAAAAAAAGTAATGAAAACAGAAGATTTGCATTTAAAAGTTTCAGGTTTAAAATAGTGTAACTCTTTTAAACTGAATTTCAATTTCCAATTGAATAATGTATAGTTTTAATATCAAATTTCCTTTCTAGCTTAGATTGTTGTCATTGTTGCTGTGAAAAACATATTTTCACATCTTTCTTAAAATAAACAACATATAATGCTTGGCCATCACATTTGACATTAGACAATCCAACACTGATTTTTGGTAGAGGTTTTATGTGTTAATGAATATGGACTTAATGTTTAGTCTGTCCTTAGGTTGCAGTGTATGAATAAGGGTCTAGAGTTGGTCAACCTGCATTATTGCAGTCAGTGCACAGAAATGTTTCCATCTTGAAGTTGGTTTTGATGATTGTATGGCAGCATGCAGTTTTAGCTGTTGGTTTTCTTTTCAAATCTTTTAAAGTGATAGAGATCAAATCCAGAGGTTTTTGCATGTTAGACAAGCTCTCTACTACCAAGTTACATCCTCAGCCAAGGGACTTAATTTTTAGGGACATGCTCTAAAATTAAGGGATTTTAAAAAAAATTGCATTTGTGTGTGTGTGTGTGTGTGTGTGTGTGTTCACCTAATGATGTGTGTGGACATCAAAGGACAACTTCTGTGAATCAATTCTTTCCTTCTACTGTGAGGGTCCTGGGGATTGAACTCCACCATCAATAGATTTGGTGGTAAACACCTTGACCTGCTGGGCTCCCTCTCTGGCTATATTAGAATTTACTGTGTCCTGAATCTGGTGAAACAGCCTAGAATGTCACACGTTTTTCCGATGGAGTTCTTCCTTTTGTTTCTTCAAGCTGTTTTCATCTTCTCTCTATTTTAAACAGGAGAAATTGGTATCAAAGTGCTCAATCTTAATCTGCCTCATATCAGTTGCAGCTTCTTTCCCATCTTCTCTACAAAGTTCAATGAATTCATTCCATTTGTCTGACCTCTAGCTTGTCTTTCTGCTTCATTTCCTTACATGTCCCCCTTTCCGCACACATACTTTAGACACTCACAGTGCATTGTAGGCTGGGGAGGCAAACCTGATGCCAGTGGTCCCCCCTTTATGCTCTGCATCTCATCTCTTACAGAGCTCTGGGCTCTCTGGAAGGTGTGAGGATCCACTCATTCAGGCTGGTTTCCACTGCCATTGTTGTAGCTGGGACCATAACTATCTAGGCTATAACTATCTGTGTTTTGTCATCACTTTCCTCTATCCCATACAGAAAGTACTGCCAGCACCACTGCGCCCTGAAGGTGCCACTGCCCACAAAGCCTGTGGTTGGTGCTTCCTCTAAACATCTCCACACTGGTCCTGACCCTCTGGAGCCTACACTCCTGCACGCCCTTTGCTGTGCCCCACATTCCATGGTGTTTGCTGCTTTGTACCTGAGTGCATGTTCCTTCACTTGAGTGTGTGTTCTACTTTTCTACCTATGCTAACAGGTGCCACGGGCCTGGGTCTTTTAAAAACGTGGAACGTGGCAAATTGAACTGTTCTATAAACAGGAAGCACGTGTTAGAATTCAGTAGTTAGTACTAAAAAAAGTGAATGTGATATATTTCATTATATTTTATACTGATAGCAAGTTGAAATGACAATCTCTGCTAGGTTAAAGGTCACCAATTATCAGTTTTACTCACACATACATACACACACACACACACACACACACACACACACACACACACACACGTGTTTCTTGGTTGTTTTATTGTGAGTTAAAATCAGGTACCTTCTTCCCATTATGTAATGACTGGATGTGGTCCCTCCTGCCTCTGTTCTGTCCATCTCCTGGTTAAGCCTGTGCTTACACATTGCTTTCATGAAAGCTTCCTGCATCCTTCTCATATCCATATTTTGTATTCTAGGATCTGTTTTATAATGCTCACTATATAAATGTATTTATTACACCTGAGCTCTGTTGCTTGGCCAGAAGTTACTGAAGTGTTGCACAAAGAGCTTAGACTTGGAAACCCAAACCACAAAGATCAAGATTGTAGTCCTCACCTCCACTTAATATACGTTCCTAGGAGAAGCCATGTAACCTATCTGAGTATCCAGAAAATATTTTAAAATTTAAAATATTATACAATAATATTCTGGGTGGATATTGGGAGGATCAAGTGAGGGAATGCTTGCCCGTCTCAATGCACACCATGTTTGTTTACTTTGAACACTGTCGTTGCTAAAGCTGTAGCTATTTCAACTGCTGTCGGTGAGCACCTGGCATCTGGGAGTGAGATTTTACCGGAAGCTGTAGCATCTGGCTCAACACATGGTTCAGTGTTAGGGCATAAACATCCTCCTCCTTTGACACTGATTAAATCAATTATCAGTTCAATTGCCAGTATTGACTAAGGTGGCTTTTCCTTGGGAAGTCACTGGAGCCCTAATCCTCTCTTCTGCCCACGTCTGCAGAACCTGACTCTGGTGTAGAGGGCCTACAGGACGTCTGTTGTTCCTCCAGACCCCACATATGTGAATTTGCTGCTTCACTCTGCTATTTCCTGCCTCCTACTGAAGCACTTTAGTCACTTAGGAAGGTGTTGTACCTTCACTCTCGTGCCTTCAAAGATGATTTCATTCTTCTTCTCTCTTTTAGTAACAGTACATGCCTCTCTACATTTTGCTCAGTCACTTATTTGTGATTTTCTGTTGTATTCAGCTCATTTATATGACCATCTTATAAAAGTATCATCAGACATTAGAATAGCTTTCCTAGAAATCTAAATAGAATGTGTGACCTTGTCCTTGGGAACAGACAGTATGTCAGTGAAACAAATTAGTTATACTTTACTATGTAGCTAGAGTTTTCCTGCCTGGCCCACAGTCAGGGCAAATCTCTCTCACCTGCCAGTCCCACAGACGCTCAGACCCGACCAAGTAAACACAGAGACTTATATTGCTTACAAACTGTATGGCCGTGGCAGGCTTCTTGCTAACTGTTCTTACAGCTTAAATTAATCCATTTCCATTAATCTATACCTTGCCACATCGCTCGTGGCTTACCGGTATCTTCACATGCTGTTTCTCATCGTGGCGGATGGCAGTGTCTCTCTGACTCAGCCTTCCACTTCCCAGCTTTATTCTCCTCCTTGTCCCACCTATACTTCCTGCCTGCCTGACTACTGGCCAATCAGTGTTTTATTTACTAACCAATCAGAACAACACATTTGCCATACAGAACATCCCACAGCATTACTACCTAAGGTTTTTTTGTGAAATCTTTTGATCAGAAATCATTAGTGCTTGCTCTAACTATAACTGCATCATAGTCTTTGCAGTGATGTATTTTCTGTTAGTTGGGGCACAACCTACCCTGGGAGGTGGCAGACCACTGACCCCTGACCTCTCAGCGTCCCCTGTGTCTTTACTGTCTTCTGATGTCACCTATGGGGCAATATCACAAGTGACAGGCTCAGTATGTAAACCATCACCTCCATTTGAGTGTTATACGGGACATGCTGATGGTCACCTGCTGCCTCTGGGCCTTCTCAGATGTTCAGAATAAGCCTGTGAAGAGGCACTGTTCAGGGAAGAAATTTTATTATACTGATAGAACTTGTACCTTTTAGGTCACAAAAAAAGGGCTACTGTGACCTGGAGTCAGTATCCAGAGTCCTCTACATATCCCCAAACTCTTCCTTTTATTTCCAGGACCCTGTATTACACCTTCTTTTCCCCTCCCCCAAATTTTTGACTGAAATTTGTACATAATCTCAAGCTATGCACCATGAGCATTGACCCAGCCTTGCCCTTCCAGTCATTCCTAGAGGTAGCAATCGAGGATGAGAGGGCTCTTAGTTAACCATATACTTTTAAATGAAGTGTTCACTTGAGACAGGATACCGTCATCATCCGCTGTGCAGTAACCCCCCCCCCCACCCCAAGATAAGCCTGTCATTTACAAAGTCCTGTGAATTACCACTTTCCTCTTCCTGCCAGATTTACCTTCTCTGACTTTAAAATACTGAGACTGGTATTAGCCAATACAGGGGTTAGCCATTGATAGACAAGTCAAGTCCGTTGCTGTGTTGAATTCACTAATTTAGCTCCTTGTCTGTTCCCCAATTCTCCCAACCACTTCACCTAGGGTCTGTGGCTCTGTAGAGCACCACGCTCCAACCTGTGAGGCTGCTACCTAATCTAAGACTACCTGCAGCTCATGGCCCATTAGGAGACAAAAGCACATGACTCTATAGGTATGATGAGAAATTATGAAAATGTTACCAGAATGGTAGGCTACAGGGAAGGTTCTAGATTGAGACCAGGACTGAACTGTGAGTATGATCACACATGAAATTTCAGAGAGCATTATATTCACCTCCCCAACAGTGTCTCTCAAAGCACTTACAAAAGCCAGGGAATAGCATCCCATCAGATGGTAACTGCTTGTGGCTCTGTAGACCCCATGGTTTCTGTTGGAACTGTTGTGGTGCCTCAGCTCAACTCCTGCAGAGAAAGCTGCTATAAATAACATGTGGATCAATGGGTATTCCAGGGCTCAGTAAAACTTTATTTATTAAGCAAGCAACAGGAACAGTTCTCACTTTAGCCATAGTCTGCCAACCCTGAGCTGATCAGGATGAAGTCAATGAAGGCAACAGCAATAGCAGTTCAACTAAATGAAATAATTGCAAATCTGCTTTGATTTAGTGGACTGTTTGAATTCTGTTATACAGGTATATCTTCTTGTCTGCTTCTTTCCCTCCCCCGCTCTCCCCTCCCCTTTGACTCTCATATAGTCCAGGATAGCCTTGAACTTCCTCTGTAGCCAAGGATGACCTTGATACTCCCACCTTTACCCCCTCAGTGTTGGGACTGCAGGTGTGCACCATCATGCCCAGTTTATGTGGTACTGAATTGAATGAAATGCTTCACACATGCTAGGCAAGTAATCTACTCACTGAGTCTATGTAGCTGAAGTTTTCTCTGGTCCTACCCAGCCCCATGGACCCCGCAGCCGCTTGTAAAATAATCACCTAGAAGTTTATATTAATTAAAACTGCTTGCCAATTATCTCAGGCTAACTACTGACTAGGTCTTACATTTAAACTCAGCCCATTTCTGTTAATCTATATGTTGCCATGTGTTCTGTGGCTTTACCTGTGTGCCATTACATGCTGCTCCCTGGACAGTGGGCTGGCATGTCCTGACTCAGCCTTCCTCTTCCCAGAATTCTCCTTGTCTGTTTATCTCGCCTATACTTCCTACCTGGCTACTGGCCAATGAGTGCTTTATTAAACCAGTGTACAAAAGCACTATCCCACAGCAAATCTACAACCCCAGGCCTCTGGATACCAATTTTTAATGATAACACATCCATGAGGAATATTAGTTAGCCTGATTTGTTATTGATACTGGACTATTTATTAGAAGCACTATATTATGACCTTATAAATTATTCTTCTCAATATTCAATGTTTATCTCCCTGGGATAATACTTCCCATTAGAGACTCCTGTGATCCAGGGTTGAAATTCTAAAATTTCAGTAAGTGTTTTTTTTTTCCCCTCATAGTCTAGTTTTAAAAGATTTAAGAAACTTGCCCAACTTTGTAGTTTGTACCCTGTCTTGATATTCGTTTAATTGGTTCTGCTAATGTGAATGCCCTTTCAAATATGAAAAAATAAAGCAAGAGGGAAAAGTTGATTATTTCTGTAATTGGATTTTCTCTTGAATAAAATGATTTCACCTACTTTATCTTTCTGACTTGAGGGATGGAGTGGGGGCTAGTTTCCTTTCCCGTTGTAGTCAGCCTTCAAGAGAAGAAGGTATAGTGACTTCAATGGATCAGAATGGCAGAGAGGTTCAGGCTGTAATTAATTAGTGATGCTGAACGTACTCTCACCCATGCTTTCCTTTCCAAATCTCAATTTCTACTGTGTGCAAAATAATTCCATCCAGGAAGAATTCTAATTACTTTAGTAATTATCGTCTTATCTCTAAATGGAATTCAGACATTTGCTGCAGTTTATGAATGTTAGGACTGTTTCATTTCCTTTTCACCTTGAATAGCAGAAAAATACACATCACCGAATCCAGCTTCATTGAACCTTATAATTCATGTTACCATAGAAACAGAAAACTCATATAAGAATCATGTTAACAATACCATAGATAGTAAATACCTTCATTCCAACCCACCGTGTCATAAAATGATTTTAATAACAGATGTGTGAGAATCCTGTGAAATTTAATATGGCTCCTTTTAAATATTATAACAGTATTATCCTGTATGCTTACTTTTAATTTTTGAAGCAATATATTTGGTCTTATGTAAGGTTTTGTGCTTCTTCCAAAATATTTGCTGTGCACTGTAAGTACAGCCTCTCAGGGTAGAAATCTTACTTAGCCTGGCGTTTATTTAATTTTTAGTTAACAGTGATGATCCACCCAGCGCAGCATCCCAGGATAAAATCTTACTTAGCTTGGTGTTTATTAGTTTTAGTTAACAGTGATGATTCATTTCACTCTTTCTTGAAGCAAAACTGTGTCTTTTGGGTTCACAGCAGTTTGGAACTGTAACAAATGCCACTGACTTCTTCAGTGTCATCCAGTGGAGCTGCCCCCAGACTCCTCCCCCTCTTGTCTGTTCACAGCCATTCCTCTCTGAGGTTCTGGAACAGTTTCTGGGTATACTCACCACTTTTTAGGTGTAAATTCTGATCTCCCCATAGCTTCACTGTGTTCGCCAATGGTTTGCCATCTTACTCCCGCCTTGTGTCATATGGATTACTTTTCTGCTTAACAATAAAATTATATCGAATTTAACTAAATGACTCATTTAAATTTTTCTAGTTTATTAAAAGTTTTACTACTTTCAGTAAAAGTTAAAAGCCTGAATATTAATTTTTCTATATTTTTAATGAATAATCAAATGAAATATATTTCAAACAATTATTTCAAAATAAATTTCTATAAATTTTTTCATTTTATATGTATTCATTACATGGAGCACTAAGTTTTAGAAGGACATTTTCATACATGTATATTTTGTACATCAAGCTTATTTCCTCCATACTAAAACTAAGACTTTAAAAAATACTTGTGGTCCTGCACTCACTCCTGTTGCCTGATGTCAACCTTGACAGTGTAAATTATTTTTTGCAAAACCAACAAACAAGAACTAATTAGTAAAAAATTCCCCTGAAGAGAGGCTAAATAGTTATCATGCCACCATCACATTTGTGTGCTTGCTTTGGTTAGAGGGCCTCACTCTGTAGCCCAGGCTATCCAGGAACTCCTGGTAGAACTCCTCCCTCAGCCTCAGAAGTGTTAGGACTGTACCACACCTAACCTCTAGGAATAAAATTGTGCTCTTGCTTGTTGTATTGAGTTTTCAGGCAGGAAGGTTTCAATGTCTTTCTTTTTATGGTTAGTCATTATTTGATCCTAAAACAACATGACTACACATATGATGTCTTTAAATTGCAGGATATGATTGATCCCTTGTACATTCAATGGTCTGGTCAGGATTGTGCTAAGAAAGGAATTCATGTTCATATTTTGAACAGAAGGTATTTAATATAGGAAACTAGTTGGACGAATGAATAGACAGACACATGCATACATATATTCTAAACTGTGAGTGCTGCAGTTGGAGAGAAGTTTGGACGGATGGATAGACTCTCAGAAAGATAACTATTTATCCATTTGAACAAATTTTCCAAAAACGAAAGTTTTGTGCAACAATACTATTTAGGCCAATTTATTTTTGTCTTTTATCTTTTAAAAGATTTATCTTATTTTACATGTATGAATGTTTTGCCTTCACATATATATGTGCACCATGTGTGTGCCTGGTGCCTAAGGATGACAGAAGAGGGAGTTAGATCCCCAGGAAGTATAGTCCTATGACATATCAGATGAGTGCTGGGAACCTAGCCTGGGTCCTATGCAAGAGCAACAAGTGCTCTTAACTGCTGAGCCACCACCCTCAGCTGGTTACTTAATAAACTTGTCTTAGTTAAGATTGTTTTTAGTTTTCAACTAGTATAGCTATGTTTTTATTTGTGTAATTACCTTGAACATTGCAAACATTCAGAGACTATGAAATGCTGGTGAAACCCCTTCACTAGACATTTCAAGACTCTTGTCACTGCCAGAATATTATTCAGATCTAGAGTTTGAAAATTTTTCTTACACTGTACTCATAAACCATCTCACCAAATTCCCATGATTTCCAATTTTAGTTAATATAATTTGTGGCAAAAAAAAAAAAAAAGTGAAACCACTTGTGTTAAGTAAGGTTTCCTTCAGTGGCGTTGATACTCCAGTCCTATTCTTGCATCATTTCCTAGCACTTACCTAGGGCACCAGCTGACAAGTGGGAGAATGCAGAGTTGATGCGAGTGTGATCCCTGCCTTAGTCTCGTGGAGAGTAGAAACAGGTAGACATCATTTAAGCACTTACTGTATACTAGCTGCTGTTTAAAATGCCTCGCACTCACAACACCCACTAAGGGTTGTGTTGTGATCCCCATCTTGTAGAAGATGGGGCTAAAGCTGAGATCTTTGAAATAACTTTCGGTACCAAGGCTGGTAATGAACCCATATCTGTCTGGGTTTAAGTTCCAATTCCTTTTCTCTGACATTGTTGCTACTGTTTTGTCTCCAAGCCATCTGAATGTAGGAATAATCACATTCATTTCTGGAAGAATAATGATAATAATAAAGGCAACAATAAGGTCTAAGAAAGAATAAATGTAGCCCGGAGCCATTTAGTGTTAAATTGCCTCTGTGTTCATTGTGAGTAGTGGAAAGGGCACTGAGAGGGCTGGAAGATTGAGGTTTAAATTCTGATTGCACCAGCAATAGCCTGGTGACCTTTGGCGAATCTCTTAACCTCTAGACAGAGCATAGTTATCTTTGCTCTAAAATACTACTGCAGAATACAAGCAGGTTTTAATGTTGCAGTAAATTAGTGGAGAAAACTATTATTAATAATAAGTTTTGTTCCCAGTGAACTTCTGATCCACCAAAGCTTCTAGCACAGTCATCCAGTGAACACATGTGGACATGGGTCAGAGGGAAGATAGCCTTCGGGAGTGATTAAAAACTTCAGACTAGGACCCTCATTTAATATATCCTAATTGTGTAACTGTCTGTAATTCACCTCTCTGAATCTTATTCCACTAAGGACGTTTCCCATTTGTCCTGAAGACTTACAAGAAGCTGTCTTAAGCAAACTATAAATTGTTAGCACATTGTCTGGCACTAGGTGTTTATATTTCTCTGACAAGGTTGCAGTGAGGGGGGGTGACGCCTACAGTCGCCGTTCAGCAGGTGCCCTTCTGAGCACCGCATCCACTCAAGTAAACTTACCACTGAATGCTTTTAGAAAGAACAAGCAAGGTAAAGTCACTCGCTGGCCTGCAGTAGTGCTAGAATGTCCAACTGTGGGGAAAAAAAACCACGCTCTTTCCAGATGCATAGGCCGGACGACTGGGAATAAATGCCCGTGCAATGCTGGTTTCGGTCCCAGTCACTTTGGGCTTCTTTGTAGACGAATTTCTAAGCAGTCTTATTAAATAAGAAACACAGAGCCAAATATGGGGATGAAAGCCGTAGAGCTCAGGGAAATAGTGAGAGTCACCAGCTAACCTTACTCACCATGCAGCCATAGCTTTCCCCGAAAGAACCAGCTTCTTCCTGTCTACCCACGCCTTTATTGCCTGCTGTTCTGTTTTCTCATTGGCTCTTAGCCCAGCCACCTCACTTCCTTGTCACTGCCTATCTGTACAGACCTCCAGGTCTCTATGGTTGGTACTGGGATTAAAGGCATGTGTCACCAAGGTTGGCTGTGCCTTGAACACACAGAGACTCTGCCTGCCTTGTGATCGGATTAAGGGCATGTGCTACCACTGCCTGACTTTTGTTTATGGTTCGCTATGTCCTCTGATCTCCAGATAAACTTTATTTATTAACATACAAATAAAATATCACCATACTTCTTGGTGCTTTTTTTTCTTTAGTCCAGGTGATTTAAGGGTTTTTTTTTAAAGAATTTATTTATTTATTGAATTTAATGTTTATTTGTTTACATGTGATAGTGGACAGTTCTCTTTCTACAATATGGAATTGCCATATTTTGTTCATGCCCTCAACAGCTAGTAAACACTTGGACTGTTTCTAATTTGGGCCTATTATGGAGAGTAATAGAAAATCCACTCTGATAATCCACTTATTCGATATCCATTTCTCCTAGATAGATAACTTGTAATATAGTTACTGGGTTACCATACATGTTCTGCTTAACTACTTAAGAGCTTGCCAACCTGTTTTCCAAATGACCCCATCATGTTAAACTCCAGCCTATAATGGGTACGGGTTCCGTTTTATCTTGGACACCTACATGTGGTCTTGTCTTTTTTTTAAGTTCCAGCCACACTACTAGATTTGTGGTTTGAATTGAATTCCTAGAGCAAATCGTCCCACACTTACTAGCTTGTCTCTTCTCTAGCCAAGTGTTGATTCACCTCCTCCCGCCTGTTGTTTTGTCTTTTCATTAGTAAACTAGAAGAGTTTGAAATGGTTGGGGGGATAAGAGTCATTTCTAAGACACACGGTTCAGAAGTATATCTCCTAATCTCTGGCTTATCTCTTCATTTATTTATCTATAGAGGTTTATTTTCTCTCTCTGTGTGTGTGTGTGTGTGTGTGTGTGTGTGTGTGTGTGTGTTTATACAGTGTGCACCCAGTTGACATGAAACTAGAAAGGCTCATGAGGGAAGATAGAATCTTAAGTATGGTAGAGAGAATGATGGACTAAATATAAAGGGAAATCACATCAGGGCTGACTGGAGAAGAAACCAAACCGGGGGCGGGGGGCGGGGGAAGTGAACCAGAACCAAGTGGCAGGGTACACATGGTAAGGCATCATGATGGAACCTGGTACTTCATATGCTGACTGGAAATTTGCATATGGAGTTTTGAAATTACTGATATTTAAATTTTTTATTTAATTTCTTTTTGCAAATTTTATGAAAACTTACTTGATTTGTCTTATTTTGGCCACTTAACTCTTTTCTTCCTGAAATTACTTTATATGTGTTTTTATTTCTTGGTGTCTCTTTTGGGTTGTTGATTATTAATACACAAAAATACAGCTGATGTTCCTAGCTTGCTCCTGGAGCTTGCAAGCTTTCTTAGACCTCCATATCCCTATAGACTAATTAGATTTCTCGGTATTGTCTATGTAACTTCTTATCTGCAGAAGAGTTAGCTTACTTCCTCCTTTACAACAAGCATACCTTTAATTTCTCTTGCTTGTCCTTCTTTACCAACCAGGCTTCCTTAATATGTTGAGTTGAAGAAGTGAGAATAGGAATCCATGACTTGCTTTATTAATTTTAGTGGAAAAACATTCAGTGTTTGGAAAATATATAATTTTTTGTGAGTATTTGATTGGCTAAGTTTTCTGCATCTCCTAACACCACCATGAGGGGTTTCTTTGATCTTATATCCCTTGAGTGTGGTTTATTGTGTTGATAATTGCATTTCAGACCACTCTTGCATTAAAAATGTGGATGTATAATTATTCCCATATATTGTTGGGTTCAGTTTGCTAATGTTTTTATTAAGAAAACATCATCTTTGTGTTGACAAGAGATCTTAGTATAAAGTTTATTAGTAATCATTTTATCTGATTTCATAATATGCTAGACTCTAAATCCCCCACTTTTTTTAGTTTGCTATAATAATTTCTATATCACTAATCTTATTTTTTTCTTACATGTTTAGTAGAATCTGTCATGAAGCCATCTGAACCTGGGTGAAGATCTCTCTAGTTTGATCGAAGCTGCAAATACTCCCTAAGTGTACTCTCGTGTCACTTTAAGTAGCACTTGTGGTGCTGTCCCTCTGTCCCTGAAGCTGACCACTTGTGTCTCCTTTTCTTCTCAGCCTAGTTAGGACTTAAGTCATGTGAAATGCTTTCCAAATGTGTCTTCTACTCCATTGATTTTTTTTCCCTATTGTTTTCCACTCTGTTGTTTTCTCCTCATACTTTTTTAAATTTCCTCTCCATTTTACTTTGAGTTTGGTTTCTTCTCTTTGTTGGTTTTGTGAAATGAATGCTAAGAATATAGATTTTTATATCTTCCAGTCATTAAACCTTAAAATTCCCAAGGACTGCTCTCACTGTAAATCATATCTATAGACAGTCTATGTTTTCATTTGTTTGGTTCAAGATCTTTATCTCCTCTTCCTAGTTCCAGTATACTGTCCCAGTAGCTTTGTACAATGCTCATGAAATAAATCACAATAGTAGTAAAACTTGTCCATTTAATTGTGGGTTTGTGCCTTCTACCTTTGGTCACTCTACAGTCTTTTCTCAACTCCTCTCTCTTTCTTTTGAGATAAACAACCGTGTGTGTATTAGCCTGATTCTTCACATGTCTACAGATTTGAAGCTGACACTCTGTTAATTTAAGAAATGAAATAGGTGGGCATGGTGTTGTATGCCTGTAAACCCAACACTTGAGAGGTTTAAGCAAGAGCATCCTGGGAGTTGGAAACCTGCCTAGGCTCAACCATTCTGAGTAACAGAATGGAACCTTCTCTCAATCAACAACAGTGAAAGAATGAGATAGGATCACTCCTTTCACATCCTTAGCCACAAAACATGTAATTGCAAATGAACATCGGAAGATGAATTAAAGTATGCATTTTAAGTAGTTCAGAGCCAGGTGTCATGATATGTACCCACAACCCCATTACTAGGAAAGGAGAAGAGGTTTGGAGGAATTTAAGGCCAGCCTTGGCTAATTGGCTATTTTTGAGGACAGCTTAAGTTTTATATGAAATTCTTCTTAAGAAATCAAATTGTGGAGTGTATATATGTATTTTTTGATTCTTGAAATGTCTTGTCCTGTGTTGTCTTTTGTACCACCAAACTGGTTTATATGGTGCTAGAAATCAAACCCAGGACTTGCGTGTAGCTAGAGTTTTCCTGCCTGGCCCACAGTCAGGACAAATCTCTCTCACCTGCCAGCCCCACAGACGCTCAGACCCGACCAAGTAAACACAGAGACTTATGTTGGTTACAAACTGTATGGCCGTGGCAGGCTTCTTGCTAACTGTTCTTACAGCTTAAATTAATCCATTTCTATTAATCTATACCTTGCCACATGGCTCGTGGCTTACTGGCATCTTCACATGTGGCTTGTCATGGTGGCGGCTGGCAGTGTCTCTCCCACCCAGCTTCCTGTTTTCTCAATTCTCCTCTCTGTTAGTCCCGCCTATACTTCCTGCCTGGCCACTGGCCAATCAGTGATTTATTTATTGACCAATCAGCAACACATTTGACACACAGACCATCCCACAGCACTTCCCCTTTTCTTTTCTTAAAAAGGAAGGTTTTAACCTTTACATATCTTCAAAGTCAGCTTGGTATACTTGGGAATTTGGGCGTAGTTTCTCTTACTACTTCCTGCTGGAGGGGGGCGCTGTATCTTATGGGGATACAAAGAAAATTTTAGAATTATGGAATAGTCCATGAGGGTATGTCGTCTGAGCCAGTTGCCTTGAAACCATTCTGGATGTTGGATCATCAGGGCCATGGTGTCATCCGAGATCTTTCAGGGGGTCTTGGCTGGTCAAACCTGATGTATCTTAATCTTGAACAAATCCATAGCCTCTGGCTTTCTTTGGAAACAAAATCAGAGCCTCCTTTCCAAAGCAACATATCCTTACATCCAAATTTTGAAGTCAAGGTACCTTTAAAATATACATTTTGGCATAACTCAACAGCTTTTGTAATCAAATGTTTTTCTTTAGTTACAAATATCAAAGAGAACATAATCCAGATTCTCTGTGTGGTAGCCATCTTTACGTGGCTTATTTTTTTATATTAGCTTGAGCCTATTGCTTTAAACTGTAGCCTTCTAAGCCTGAAATGGCGCTGGCGCTATGGCTGCTGGCTCCGCCCACTTCAGCTTCCCAACATGGCGGTAGTACGTTTTCCGCCAGCTCTGGGAGCCATCAACTCTCAGAAATAGTGGGTCTATGCTTCTATCAAAGTAGCGTGTAGCCCATAAACCTCTTTTTTTCTTTTTTGCACTAGCAAAGGCTAAATCCACCACACAGCTTAATGTGCCACTTGCAGAGGCCTCATTCCCACCATACTGCAGGTCGAGCATGCACGCCAGGAACCCGCCATAGTAGCTCAAACACGCAGGCTGCTGCTAGCTTGAAAGAGACAACTAAGAGCTGTTTTTAGCTCCATTTTAGAATCTTTTTACTCAGGTTTTAGGTGGAAACTCTTGCCAACACGTTGGGCGCCATTTGTAGCTAGAGTTTTCCTGCCTGGCCCACAGTCAGGACAAATCTCTCTCACCTGCCAGCCCCACAGACGCTCAGACCCGACCAAGTAAACACAGAGACTTATGTTGGTTACAAACTGTATGGCCGTGGCAGGCTTCTTGCTAACTGTTCTTACAGTTTAAATTAATCCATTTCTATTAATCTATACCTTGCCACATGGCTCGTGGCTTACCGGCATCTTCACATGTGGCTTGTCATGGTGGTGGCTGGCAGTGTCTCTCCCACCCAGCTTCCTGTTTTCTCAATTCTCCTCTCTGTTAGTCCCGCCTATACTTCCTGCCTGGCCACTGGCCAATCAGTGATTTATTTATTGACCAATCAGCAACACATTTGACATACAGACCATCCCACAGCACTTGCATACTAGGTAAGCATTCTGCTAAGTGAGCTACACCCCCAAGCCCCTTAAACCCCAACCTAGTGCTAGCAGATACTGTGTAGTCATTACAGGTTGTTATGCGAACCCAAGAGAGTCTGGTTCTCATAACAACAGGTTCCTTGTAGATTTTTTTGTGACTGAACATAGCTGTTCTGACCAGTTAGATATGCAATAGGATTCTCCTTATTCTGTTCCTAAGTTATTTTACAAACCTGCTTTGGCAGTAAACATAAGACAGAGAAAGTGATGAGTCATTTCCCCCTGTTATTCTACCTCATTGAATATTTTTATTTTGTTTCAGAATTACTTCCTAAAACTACTAAGAAAATATAAATATTAAAAGGTTTTTAAATTCATGAACATACTAGTAATGATTGCATATATTTTTCTTACTACTTCGTTAAATTTGTGAAAATGAATTTTTTTTAAAAAATTAGAATTTTGAAATTTCAGTGTATCAAAGACAGTGTTTGCCCAGAATCAACATTTAAATATTTGTAATAATATTCTGTTTTACACACTCATCATTTCCTCTTACTTAAATCACAAGATACAAAATTAGAATCAAACTTCTTTGATTTTTGCATACTGAGAATTATTTGCCAGGCAAATTAACAATGTAAATGAGATTTTAGTTGGCTTACCTAAGGGATCAAATTATTTTCAAGAATATAAGTGGAAACATTTGCATATTTTAAATTAATGTATAGATGAGCCTTGTCTGATATTAAGGTACAGACTTACCTTTTATGATATAAATAATCAACTTATACTCTTATAAACTTTTAAACAATTAAACAAGTTTCTACTTGTAAATATTTTCATGCCATCAATTCATAGTATTCTGTCTCCTGTGTTACCAGACCAGATTTTGAATTGGTTGTTTAGTTACATTCACATTTGAGCATCCCACTTTATTGTGGTTCCTTTAAAGGTTGGTCATAACCCACCCCCACCCCCACCACCAAGGAAGCCAAAATAAGCAGGTGTTGGCCAGTGCAGAGGACAACTGATGGATAGAGAAGGATGGCCGTGATCAGAAAGGGACTTTCCTTTGGGAATACCCCACAGCTATTGCCAGATTCATTCTGATTCAGAAATTAGGACAATGACCAATTGTCTTCATTTTTTGCCACGTTTCACAGACAAGATATTTTCTATTTCCTGGGGGAGATGGACTTTGTCGTCTGTTATCTTTTGCCTCTAATTTTAGCTGTGGATTTCTTTTGATCATGAAGAGTTTGAAGGCAAGTGTAAAACTAGCTAGTTGAAAGTGATTCATAGACTTCTTTCTGTCCGTGTACTTAGTCTGGAACAATGCTATTATTTTTTTCTGCATCTCACTAAGGAAGTATATTTTTCTGTGGTTTTTCAAATGTGATTTTGATTGTCCTTAAAGAAGGAAGAAATGAGTTTGTCACTATAGACCATTTCCTTTGTTCTGTAAGAAATTGTCCCCCATATTTGGCATCAGATAGAAAAATCTTTGGAATTACTTCACTAGTTATAATCCATTCAAATTAATGACGGTGTGAGGCAAAGTAGAAATGGGAAGAGGGTACTTTTACAATGAATGGGTCGTGTTTCCTTCACACAGGTGTAAGTACTCTGCAGAGGGTGTTGGAACGCTTCTGTTTTCATGAATCTATGTGTTAGGATCACGCATGCCAGTTTGCCCAAGCCTTCTTCTCTCTGTGCCGCCTATGGTTGTTCTCATGTATGAAGAGCCATGTGTGACAGGAAAGTATGTGAAGTAGGATATGGGACATGCTCCCTAATGTGTGTTAAGTGCTATTAGTAACTGTTGTATCATTCTGTTACCATTATACTGTTGAAGTTTTGAAGAACTTTGTAGCCAGTCTCATAGAAACTGTAAGGATGTGGAGAAAAATGGCACCACCTTCAACATTTGAACCTACTGAAAGCAAAGGCAGTTTGCTCTATATTCACTCTACAATGAAAAGTCTGCAGGGGCTACAGAGATGGCTCAGCAGTTAGAAGCACTGACTGCTCTTGCAGAGGACTCAGGTCCAATTCCCAGAACCCACATGGTGGCTGATGATTGTCTGTTGCTTCAGTTCTAGGGTGATCTTATACCTATTCTGACCTCTGTGGGCACCAGGCTTGTGGTGTACAGATATACCTGAAGAGAAAACACTCATTCACATAAAACAAAATAAATAATCTTTAAAAAAAAATGTTTGCAGTGCTTTGTTCTTTAATACTAAAAGGACAGTGAAAATGACTATTTACTGATGAAAATTCTCAGGCTGAAGGAAATAGGTCCAAAGGTTGTGAGCAGAGAAATTGAGACAGATTTCAATATCCTCAAGTAAGAAATGATTTTGTATCTCTAAACAGAAACAAGGTGTCCTGTAAAGGAAAACTGAAGATGGAGAAAGCTGTGAGACACTGAAACATACTGAATTACTGCTTTACTTATTTTTAAATTAGAGACTGGAAAACACACTCAAGTAAATTTTCTGGAAGATAGAACAAAGAGCACACAAGGAAAACGAGACAGAAAAAGCTAAAGATCAAACTGGTAGTTTCAACATTCAAAAGAAATGAATCCTTAAGAGAAAGTGTTATATATGACAGTTCCTAGAGAAATTACTAAAGAAATAATACAAGCCAATTTCATAGAGAAATTATTAAAAAAATAATATGAGAGAATTAGATTCCTAGACTGAAAGATCTTAAGTCTATAGATTGTGCCTTGTACAACGATTTAAAAAAAATCTAAAAAAGCTATGTTAGCATGAAATTTAAATTGATCAAGAAAAACCTGACACCCTAAAACGAGAAGTGGTATAGCACATGAAATGGAGTATGTGTGGCTGGAGTGTGGGTCAGCCATAGAGCACTGACCTGACTGACACAGGCCCTAGGTTTAATATTAAGCATTGAAAAAGTGTGAGTGTGCACAGGAGTAAATTTCATACCTTCAGTTAGCTATCAGCATTTTTTAAAAGGAATGATGTAAAATTCTGGTGGATAATCCTTTTCAATTTGGAATATGATGTACCACTGTTCTACCTATCAGTTGTGTGTTTAGACATCCTGAGACCTAATAACAGTGTCACCTGATACTGAGAACACACTCCAGCAGAGGGAAGGAAGTCATAGAAAATTAGCAAAACCAAGGACCTAGGGAAGCAAGACTGAGGAAGGGGAGAGCAAGGAGCAACAGCTGAGAGTAACAGCCCGTTCATTGCTAGAGTGGTGAATACTCGAAGAAAGGAGCAGTGGCTTTCCAGAGACTAGGGACATGATGCTGAGCAGAGTAAGCCACTGAGTGTTTAGAAAGTAGGTTTGATTTTGCCATCTCCCCTCCACCCCTGCCGCCTGTGCCAGGCATTGAACCCAGGACACTGCACATGTTTGTCAAGCTGTGCCACTGGGCAACAGCCCATCCTGCTGTTGAGTTTTGGTAGGTCTGATGAAGCCTTGAGAAGATATCTGCTTAGGAACATAAAATGTTAAGCAAACTTTCCAAAGAGGCTGTTACTACCCTTAGGAAAATTGAAATGTTGTTGAGAAACAGCTTGGTCTACTAGCTGTCTCCACAGTTCTTCTATGGAAGCACTATGAATACAGTGTTAGGAACATAGGGTTAAAGTACATTTACAGCTAGTTCATTTACCATAATGTAAAAGTCCTTAAATACTGCCTTTAAAAAACCAACAAATCCAGAAATGGCCGAGTAAGCATCTATGTTAAGAGACTGAGGAGAAAACAAAACAAAAACATGTCTAAAAGCATTAAAAATGGATGCCTCTGAGGATGACCAGGGCCACTATATTTCACTGTATCTCTTAGTATTTAGAGCTTTTCAAAACTATTTGCAAGTGCTCTGTCCAAAAAAAAAAACCTGTATTTTTTTAAATGCCATTTTAAATGTCAAGGAAATAAAATAATTCTGGCTCATAGTCAACTTTTTTTACATTTTTGTCTTTTTCTTCTCCAGGGTTCCTGGAATAACGATTGCTACGGATATTATCTGTGGTTTTCCTGGAGAAACCGATCAGGATTTTCAAGAAACACTGAAACTTGTTGAAGAGTATAAATTTCCAAGCCTCTTCATCAACCAGTTCTACCCAAGACCAGGAACTCCCGCTGCAAAAGCTGAACAAATCCCAGCACACGTGGTAAGAGCCCATTCATAGGCGCCATTAGTTTGTGTCAGTAGCTACCCAATGCCACTGGCTTGTGGCTAACCTTTATGTTGCAAAATATAAGGACATTTCAAGTTGGGCATGGTCATGGAAGAGTTAAATGACCTCATGCAGTGAGAAGCAAACAATATCACATTTTCTCATGAGGAGGAAGGTGCAATTTTTAAAAACTTTTTAAACCACTGTCTTGTATTTACTTGTGTGTACATTATAAATCTTTGGATGTTTTGAAATCAGGCAACATTTAAATACATGGGCTGGGATGTGGCTCGGTGGTAGCCTAGCATACATGAGGCCCTTATCTCCATCTCCAGCACTTCAAAGTAAACAAGTAAACAAAATAAAAGATAAATATCTGAGCAAATATGCTTCATATTTTCCTACTATATAAAAGACTGTCTTAATTATTTATTTGTTGGAAATTTTGTTTTTTTTTTACTTGATTCCTGCACATCTATCATCTGTCTATTCTTCCATCCACCTAACATCTGTCTATCCATCTGCCTATTTTCTTTCTATTTATCCATCTATCATCTAGCTACCCATCTGTCATCTACCTACCCATCAACTTATCTATCCAAACAAATATGCATTGTATTCTCAGTGCAGATGTATAGACTGATTAATTTTCTTCTGATTGACAAAAAAAGCCAAACTCTAATGTCACACATAATTAACTTTGCACAGAAATGAAAATAAACTAATTCATTACCTTTTCTAAATTATTTACTATTGAGGTTTGACTTTTGGTGTTGGGGGTCTGTGAGTTGGCAGTACATATGTAATGTACCCTGTATCATAGTCAGGTATACGACAGTTCCATCAGTAACCCAGACATCTTTTCCCCCTTCTATGTTCATATACTCCTTTCATCCCCAGCTTCTAGCAGCTATTGATCTGTTTCTTGTTATAATTCAATCCATTTTTTTCTAACTTCATCAGAAATCTTTTTAAACTAAAGCATATCTACTGACCTTGTTTCTGTATGTAAATATTATGTATCATTCATAGTGGTCCATCTGTGTTTTCATATAGTGACTGTTGCATGTGCAATCAGTCAGATTAAGAAGATTCTCTGTATATGTAGGTCTCTGACATACAGAAATGGATCACTGTCCATGACCTTCCCAGAGGAAACTGCTTTCCCTTATTGAACAGGAGACCTCATCAGTGTATGAATTTGGTGTTTGTTCCTTTCCTTTTCATTCTTAGTGAATCCAGTATTTTACAAAGTGGCTATAGGCCATCCATTTTCTTTGCTATATAATGTTTTCTCATAAGTTATTTATCCACTATTGGAGAGAAGTGGGCCCTTTTTCAGTTTCTTAACCTAAGAACTACGGTTGATATAGTCATCACCATTTTTGTTTTTATCTTTTGTTTCATTCATGTGTGCACTTTACTGCTGTGTCTAGTAAAAAGCATAGTTGTATTTTCATGGGACATGCAGTTGACCTGATAGGCTAGGTACTGACAAATCACCTTCCTAAATAGTTGAATAAATATACATTCCCTGTTGCCATATATAAAAAAGCTATCAGATCATCTGCCTGCTAGCTCAGAGCTCTGTGCTCATGATGTTTGTGTATTACCTATGTAATGCAATCTAACTGGCTTTATATCTCTTTGGGAATGAGTAGTGTTCAACCATCGTTTATTGGCTCTTGAGCCAGCACTCTGTGGTTTTAATGTACAATTCACTGAAGACATATGATGGTGAGCATCTTCTCACTTGTTCCCCTTCCTCACATATATTTCCTTGGGCAGGGCATCTGCTAAGGTCTTTTGCCCATTTGGAACATGCTCTTTGTTTCTTATTGGAAAGTTTTTAGAATCCTTTGTTATTTGGGGTAACAATCCTTCAGATACATGTGTCTCATGGAGACATTCTCTCTGTGTCTTAAGTCACAATCACCTTTCTACCATGTCATCAGTAAACTTTTTCAAGTGTTTCTACCCTGACTGATAGAACAAACAGTATAGAGTGACTTAGACAACAGAAATCTGTGCCTGCACATTTCTGAAGGCTGGAGGCAAAGTCGGACCCATGCCAACTCTGACACATGGAGGAATCTCTCCTGGCCTCTTCCTAGCTTCTAGGGTTTGCTGGCTCACTGAGGTGTCCTTGGTCTGCCATTGTGTAGCTTTAGTCTCTGCCTTCACTGTCACCAGATGTCCTTGTGTGTGTCTTACGAAGACCTCCATCTCTTAGAGGCTGAAAGGTTCCTCCTATTCCTCGTCTTAACTGCTTTTTATCTATAACGTGATTTCTAACATTTTGAGGTGATTAGGACTTCAAAATAAATGTTTTGGGGGAAACAATCTGATGCCTCTTACATTTTAGTAATTATGTTCTATACAAAAACCATTTCATGAAGTTTTAGCTTCATAGAATTCAGAATCATAAATCCAGGGAATTGGACATTAACGATGAAACTTTAGAGATTTACTGTCACAGAGTAGATTTATAATATACATTGTGTCTTCTTCCACCTCCAACACTTACCAGAAATTAATAATTGTTTATCCTGCCTGTCTAAGGTAGTTTATGAAAAAGCTTATTGCAACATTCACTAAAATATAAGACTGTGGTAAATGAGCAATAAATATTTTCTCTAATTTATTCCTCATTCCTTTGCCAAGACAAATCAATAATGAAAGTGAATCTAACTTATGGTAAAGGACTAGCACATACCAGTTGCTCTCCAATAACAGCTTTCTCTTCTTTAAGAATGACTCTTGATAAGGAAGAGCCATTTTTTTACATGCATTTCATCTCTTCTGCATACTCCTCACACTCCACACACCTCATAGGTGATATCAAATGGACTTCAATATACATTTTCATTTCTTCCCAAGTATTTTTATGTTCACAATAACATTAGTATAAGCAAATCTTGGTGTTTTGATGAATTGTGTTAATGCTCTGATAAATGAACTAAATTATGTATGTTTCTTAATCATGCAAATCACAGATGGTCACAGTACTGACAGGTCAAGTTTGCATTTTCAAAAGGCAAAGGGTAAATTCCTTGCCAGTTCTTTACTATGGCTATTAAAAAGAAACAGAAGAGTTTAGAGTTTATAATGAAAATTAGGTGATATATTCTCATGAAAAACTAAACTAAAATTATTTATTAGCTATTGCAAGGATATTTATACAGATGATCTAATAGTGAAGTTACCCAAGCCAAATGAGAATGACCTTGGAGTGGTTAATGAAAGGTCAAAGTTACATGTTTATATTCTCTACTCCATTGTGTCTTTATTCCTTGGTCTTCATCCATTTTAGTTCTAGCAGTGTATTTAATTGTGGCTGAGCTTCTCAGCCTGCCTGAAAAAGGTCACTTAGGTTACAAAAAAAAAAAACAAAAAAAAAAGTTTTGATTCTTAGCTATCACTTCTATACTTCCTTTCTAGAAAATTTTAATGAAAAATAATGAAAAATTTTATGGTCTTTATTGGAATCCATATGTCACCTGAAGGAATACACATTAGCTTACAGGAATGGTTTTGATGGTATTTATACTGGATTACAGTGTTGTTATGATATTAAACCCTCTGCTTACTACTTGCCTTACATACTGGAACCAGAAAGTAAAAGTGATGTCTCTAAATATATTAGTAAAATAGAATCATGTTTCACCTACCAGAAGTTTCTAGAATTTTTGCCCTTAGCATAAAGAAGCCACGGTAGACACTTTGCCTTAGCCCCAAGGTCTGTCTGTATGTTTTAAGAGATCAGGAGGCAGTCTGGAGGGATGTCCTCTAGATAGACAGGCAACTTTACATGAAGTGTTCATGTAGGTGAGTCCATTTTTTCTGTAGATGAAGGATGCTTAGAATAAATGCAGAATGCAAAAAGTTGTTAAATCATGTGCAGAAGCTTGTTCAATGACTTATCATTGGCTCTCCCAGATGTTATTGACTGTTGGGTCAGAACATACTGTATTTAAAAAAACACTCCCCTGCTTCCTCCCAAACATACACATGTATGAGAGAGTTCAATTGCACTGTCTCCAAGTTGATTTCTAAATATGATCCTAAGCCTGACAGCTAAGTATTTAAAGAACAAGTTGCTGTGTACAAGGGATCCTGATCCTTTCAGCCCAGTTCACAACACCGGTATATTATTTACTCAGATGTCCAAGTGTTTTTCTGTGGAGGAAAGGAACTGGGGGGTTCATACTCTAGATCCTTCAGAACATTTTGTTAGAAATTGATTCCCAAGCATAGCTTCATGGAAACGCCTCTGTCTTGGTATTCTTGCTAACTAGTTATATTTAATCTCTTCTGTTTGTCTCTTTCCTGAACAGAAGTTGTGGCGCATGCCTGTGATTCCAGCTACCAGGGAGACAGAGGTGTGGAGAACAGGGCTAGCCTAGACAGTTTAGGAAGACCCTGTCTCAAAATTGGACAGTAGGAAGGAAGGAAGAACCAGAAGGAGGGAGAGAGGGAGGGAGGGAGGGAGGGAGGGAGGAAGGAAGGAAGGGAGGGAGGAAGGGAGGAAGGAAGGAAGGAAGAAGGCAGGCTGGGAAGGGTGGGATGGAGTGGGGTGGGGTGGATATAGCCCAGGGTTCAAATCCTTGCCTAGCATTTGCAGGTTTCTGGATTTAATTCTGGGGTAAGGTAGAAACTTCTCTTTTCTGGATACCATTTCTCTTCGTACTTGACATTCATCAGATTTCTAGGCTGTCCATAATGTTTTGTATCATGCTTCAGCAGATGTCATAGCAGAGTTTTCCAGGGGGTCCACAGTAACAGCAGGGAAGTTTGAGTGATAGTGGAGTCCTGGGTGCTTGGTGCCTACTGTCTGTTGATGCAGGTGATGCTTGCTCATTTAAGAAGTGGAAAATAGAATGTAGTGATCTCCAAAATGCTTTGACATGCTTAATGACACTTGATTCGCTGCTGTTGTGTTTGGGGGTTCACCATTTCACCAGTAAGTGGGAAGGTTTGGCAGCTTGCTTTTCCTAGCTGATTGGCTTGAATGCTAGCTCTACTTCACCTTATTTTTTTATTTTTTATTTTTAATGAATTTCATGACAGTTTGTACAACCAATTGATCAACTCTTTTCTTGAATCTAAGCTGTGATTGCTGAAACATAATTATTCGTTGTTTTTGAGGGTTCAAGTGACAGCAGTGACTGAATGGAGCGGGGAATAATGGGCCCCAAAGATGTCCACACCCTAAATTTAAAACATGGAATATGTTAGCCTACACAAAGAAAAGGCCTTTGCAGATGTGATCAGCTTCTTTTGCTACATAATAATTATAGATATTTTGGGGGTACAGGGTGACATTTTAACACACATATACAGTGTGTTGATCTAATCACGGTCATTAGCATAGCCGTCATCAGTTTAGACATTTGCCATTTCTTTATGCTGGAAATTCAAAATCTTCTGTATTAGCTGTCTTGAAACACACAATGTAATGTAACAACTATAATTGCCATACTATAGTATAGAAGACTGGAAGTTGTTGCTTCTATTGTATCCCGGTACCCACTAACCATCCCTTCTCTATCCTGCCCCTTCCACCTCTTATTTACTTATTTATTTATATGTGTACATATTTGCTCTCTATTTCCTGGTGACCATCTACATTATCTATCACATGTTCTGTTTGTCTTTCTATATGTGGCTTGCATTCCACAGTGGCACTCACACAGATATACATGGTTGGGTTCCTTTCTTTATCTGACTGAATAGTATTCCGTTGTCTAATATGCCACACTTTCTTCATTCAGCTGTTGAAGTACACATAGGCTGTTTCTATAGTGTGACTGTTGAGTTGTGCTACAGTAAACACAGTGTGCAACTGTCTCCTTGACTTACTGATTTCCTTTCCAATAGGCACATGCTCCACAGAGAACTTGTGATTAATATTTAAAATATTTAAAAAATATTTAAAAATATTTTTATTTAAAATAAAAAATCTTCAGATGAGGAGATGGCTGTGAGTTACACGGGACAATGACAGCTCACTGTAACCAGATACCTTCTCAGAGAGAGGCAAGGGTGTCAAAATTTAAGAATATAAAATCAGAAACAGTAGTCCAACTGAGATGCTTTGAAGTATCAACAGAGGTGAATCCCAGGGTCATCCTCTAAGCTGGAAAAGGCAAGAACAGTATTCCTTAGAACATTGAGAAGGCTATATGAAAACCTTCATTTCATCTCAAAACATTTCAGATGCTGCAAAATGAGAATGGGCCATTTTAAAACACTAAATGTAAGCTGGGCATATTAGTTCATGCCTATAATCCCACCATTGGGAAGTCTAAGGCAGGGGGATCATGAGTTTGAGGCCAACCTGGGCTCTATAGGGAGATCCTGTCTAAACAACACACACACAGAGAGACTACATTTATGGTTTGTTGATGTCCTAATGGGAAACTCACATTGGCTTCTATTGAGCTGTGTTAATTGATTATTCATCTTTTTTTTTTCTAACTAAAGCTTGTTGTCCTGGTAGATGCTTCATGATTATTTGTAGGTCTGTGAACACTTATCCAGCTATTATCTCACTGATGAGAAAATTGTTGTTCCCAATTATAATAACAACATGGTTAAAAAAAAAAAACCATAGAGTTGGCACAGCTATTAGCTATTAGCACAGTTCAATGTTCTGAGGACTTGGTATGGCTTATCTAATTTGATTCTCGCATCATGTCTCTGCAGCAAGTGCTACTAGTAATGTCATGTTAAACATCAGAAACCCGGAGCCCAGAGTAATAGCTAATGTGCCCAGGGCACAGAGAAACTCCTGCTTGCCTCTCTGTTCTTGATGTCTGGTCAGTTCCTCCTGGCACCTTCTGCTCACATGTTGCTTACCATTTGTACTACCCAGCTGCCTTAGTTAGGTTTCTCATTGTTCTAACAAAGTACCAGACAGAATTAGCTTAAAGGAGGTAGGATTTATTTTGGCTCATGGTTTGAGAGGGCATAATCCATCATGGCCAGAAGAAGTGTCATTGAGGTTAGAGTGACGATCTTGGAGTCCTCAAATCTCAGAGGATCGTGAAGCAGAGAGCTCTGGAGAAAGCAGAACTGGGCTGAAGCCCTCAAGGTCTGTTCCCCAGAAACTCACCTAGGTCAGATCCATAACATCTCCAATTAGCACCCCTAGTTGAGAACCAAAGGTTCAAACACATGGCTGTGGAACCACTTCACATTCAAATGCGATGTTTCCCTATCTACTTTCTGTTTCAAAATCCTTGCTTATCTTTTCACATGGTAGTGGACAGGCAGGTAGTAAAACCTGGGTCATTTCTACTCATCACTTAAGTCTCTGGTTATCCTCATAGGCTGTTTTCCCTTGTTCCATTAAAGCTCTGTTTTGGTTTCATTTCTATTGATGTCATAAAAAATACTGACAAAAGCAACTGTAAAGAAGAATGAGTTTATTCAGCTACAATTCCAGGTTCTAGTTCATTATTAGGAGGACATCAAGGCAGGAATTTGAAGCAGCTAGTCATATCCACAGTTAAGAGTAGAGAGAAAATGAATTCATGCATGTCCTAGTGCTTAGCTCACCTTCTCCATTCTTACTAATCAAGAACCCCAAGCCTAGGAAATAGTGCTGCCCACAGTGGACTCAGTCTTTTCACATCAGTTAATTCAATCAAAAACAACCTCCCATAAACATGCCTTCAGGGCAACCTGATCTAAGCAATCATTCATGAGACTGTCTCTCAGACAACTCTAGACTGTGTCAAGTTGACAACTAAAAGTAACCTTCACAGGCCCCATACTTATTTATACCAGGGATTCTTTCTTTTGTTTGTTTGTTTGTTTGTTTGTTTGTTTCAAGACAGGGTTTTTCTTTGTAACTTTGGAGCCTGTCCTGGAACTCACTCTGTAGAAAAGGCTGGCTTCAAACTCACAGAGATCTACATACTCCTGCCTCCCAAGGGCTGGGAATAAAGGCATGTGCCACCACTGCCCGGCTATACCAGGGATTCTTAAATGTCGTCCTCTCAGACTCCTATTTTGACCAGAAACTTTTACATGACCTTGCATGTAAATAAACGTATGTAAAACAGATATACAAATCCAAACAAAAGAATTTATTTTAAAATTATTTTGAATGCATATAATTTTGCCATTATTTTAAAGACAAAAGCAAATTTGTATACTAATGAGATGGTGCTTGTTTATTTTTACATTAAGAATTAAATCTTGGCTGAACATTTGATATTGTAGGACATAGAACATCTCTAACATATTACAGAGATGATTGACATTTTTATTTATTAATCATCAATGTGGAAAACTTTTCGTAAGTACATAGTACAAATGATCGAAGTATGTTTAGGACCATTCAGAAATGACTGGAAATTCTGTGTTAATCTCAAGTCAAAAGTAATTCCACAGGTTTTTCTTTGTTTGTTTTATGAAATTCAAGCCCACAACTCAAAACAAAAAAGTTTATAAAATCAAACACTGCATGCAGCACAGTCCAATTAAAAAATAGGCTAATTTGATACTTACATTCTAAGAGGTGACAGTAGGAGAACTCTAGAAGTTTCTTTCTGTAAGAGCAGGAGAGTGTACAGTAGACACCCCAGCAATGCATTACAGAGAGCCTGGGCTCTACACTGGGGAATTCCAGCAGTGTCATTTGGTATTGACTGGTGTGATGAAGGCTATGGTGAAGCTGTGTGACACAACCCAAGCAAACCTGCCAGAACTCTTTGTATTCATTACATTTTTTATTTTGAATAATTTTTATCACTGCATATTTAAGAGACCTTTTGCCATTGCAAAATTTCTCTCAAACCCCACTCAATTATGTGACTCTGTAGCATCCCAGAGCTTAAGAAGCTACAATTTACACCCTGATCTTTGTCAAGACATGGGGACCTTGTCTCTGTTTCTAGGCTTTGAGAAATTTGGAGGCAATCTTCCTAGTACATACCTAGTACATACCTAGTACATACCTAGTACATACTTGGCAAATGGCAGGAACTCAACACAGTTAGAGTTTTTAAATACTGTTAAGTGCATTGTGAAGGCTGAGTTACTGTCCACCATCACAAAAAGGACAGGGCCTATGAGAGAGGAAGACTGTTTCCCAGCTACAGGGAGCATAGGGGAACCACAGAACATTTAATGAGCTTAAACTTCTTTCTATGGGGGCTGACTAGGTGGGTTCTGATTTGTTTGTTTGGAGTTAGGTGATAAGCAACATGGAGGAGTAGATTATTGTCAATAGTGAGTTAGGAACTGTAAGCAAACTCAGGGTAAGATGGCTTTACAGACCATGTTTAAATAGCTTTCCACTGACTGGGACTAGTGTAGAGCTTCCAAATAGCAGTGCTTAGCTGTAGAAAGCATGTTTTACAGAGGAAATACAGGGGACAGAGCCAGTAGAAAGCCCATTAGGAGGTCTTGCACGAGTGGAAATGGGAACAGTTTAGGAAGTTTTGCGGGTCTAGGGATGTCCATGACTAGCTCTTGTGGCATCACTTAACAGTCTTTTTAGGGTTTAATGATTCTAAGTCCTAGTCATAGATCCATGTCAGCAAAACTATTCTCCGTTCTATGGAGAACACTAACTTGTCCTACAGAAGTCATCTCACTGGTCTTTCATGTACTACAGACACCACCACTACCACCACTACATCTTCCAGGGATGCGTGAACTTTTCAAAAAACTTAGAATACCAACTCTTCTTCTTGACTCCACCTGACACTGATGGCTAAATCCTAGTGGTTCTGAGACTGTATCCTGACCAGTTCTTAAGTAGAAATGCTAACCCTGCAAATTCCATCCTGTCTTCTCCCTCACACCCCCAACTTGACTTTCCCTATTCAAACTGTCTCTGCTCTACAGTTACAAGGTTGAATTTTTCCTCGTTGCCTCTTTTTTCTTTGTTGTTTTATTTTTTTTTGTTTTATGTTTTCTTTTATTGTTCTAAGCACCACATAAACTTCAAGTCTGTGTTTTGTAACCTGTAGTAACATCAAGTTGGAGCACATTTGAAAAAGGTTAATTTTTTTTTCTTTTTAAAACACCTTATTAAATTGAGCACGTCTTTTTATCCATCTATCTACCCTTATTCAAAACGTAATGAAAAGTGATGATAATGTTGAACTTTGAAGGTTATGAAAATAACAAAAGGTGCTGCCAAGCCTCAGCTGTTGAAAGGAAGGATTGCTGGTAATGCTCACAGGGCAGCCTCTAGAGCCCTGTCGGACACTGGATTGTCCACCATGTTGAATTTGAGGATTATTCTAGGCTGAAATAGAGTGTGAGGCTCTCATGAAGAAAAGGGCTATTTTTAAGATGCTGATGATCTCCAGGGTTACAGATCTGGTACATGCATACGGGGCAGCACAGCACAGCATTTCCCCATAGGCAGCACAGGCCCAGCAGAGAGGTGTAACCTGGAAGATGGTTGTACTGAAGAGTACGTTCCTGGAGCTGGAGAGAGGGCTCCACAATTAAGAGCACTGGCTACTCTTGCAGAGGACCTGGCTTCTCTTCCCAGCATGCACATGGCAGCTTCAGTTTCAGGGGATGTGACACTCAGGGGAGGCCCTCTTCTGGCCTCCATAGGCAGTAGGCACACATGAAGTACACAGAAACACATGCTGGCAAAGCACTCATATGTATAAAATAATGTTTAAAAGCATAAGTTCCTCATTCCTCTCAGTCAGAGCCATGCTTTCCAAATGCCAACATTTTCCCTTAGTGTGCTCTTTGTGACCATCTCAGTTTTCTGTCTGTTGTACTTGACCTCTTGCCTACCTTCTTAGGTGCTGATGTGAGAGGATAAACTCTATCACCATGTCAGTCAGCTGTGTGAGTACTGGGATGCTCACTGTGCTGTGGAGACTAGGTCCAGCCAAGCCCGGATTCTGTGATAGTCTGTGTTCGTGATGGTAAAGAATTTTCAAAGCATAATTTTGTTGATAGTTGTTCAAAAGACCCCCTGTTAATCATAACCCATTAAAAGAACAAAAACAAAAAATGGAGACGTCTCTGCTTGAGCACTATTAGTCTTAGAACCACCATTTCAAATTTCTTTTAAAATCTGACTTGGGGATAATGAAGAGTGAGTATGACTTCACCTCAATGAGAGTGACTTTCCTTTATTTATAATGATCTTACAGAAAACCATGTGAAATAAACAAAACCTACATAATGTGTTCAGTTTGTTTCTTCAAACTTTGTTTCTATTTTAGCATTAACTTTTATCCTGCCTTTAGGAATTTTTAATTACCGTGAGTGTAAGAAAAAATATGATTACACATGGTTATTCTATGTTAGATATTGAGTGGTGGAGGGTGTTAAGATGGAGAATGACTGATGGATTTATATGGAGAATATAAATCCTGGCCTTTGAAAAGTCATCTTTATTCTATTTCAGTCCAGGTTTTTTTTTTTCTTTTCATGGGGGATTATGTGCCTTGTTTTATACAAGTTCCAAAAAAAATTGCAAGGATCTACATAACTTCTGTGTCTTTTATATGAACCTGATTTATTAAAATTATAATATTCAATTTGAACTCATTTTTATTACCTTAATAATGGCTTTATAGGAGATGAGACTCTTTGGACTAACTTCTAAGGAAAAAAGACCTTATGGTGCTGTCTCATGGTTTTGATCTTGTATTTCTTTCTCTGTGATAAGTATGGTTCAATAATAATTCTGTATTTCTTCTCTTTCAGGGGAATTAGAATTGTAGTTTCAAGAATTAGAGCTGATGTTAACTGTGCATTCAGAGCAATAGAATCGATTTGGTAATGTAGCATGAAGCTCATTTCTAACTCTTGCTCCTTAGAATTTTGTTTCTTTCCTAATTAAGGACAAGAGAATCAACCCCAAGTGGATGAGCATTCAGATGGATAAAAGCATACTTGGCTGACTGTGTTCCATGTGCCAGTCTTGTCACTGTGGATATGTGTCCTGACTCCTTAGTTTGGGGCTCACAGCAGAATACCCTCAAGCAGTGCACTGTAAAACAGGAAGTTAGGAGGGGTGCTGGAAAAACTTCCTTTGTGTGATGTCAGTGTGTGACAGCACAGCCATGGTCCCTGTGTTCTGTGTCCTGCCTGGTGTCATCTTTGCAGGAGTCTTGTATTTCTACTTGGCAGACCAGTTAGCTGGGCTCCGTGTCACTAAGTGGGTTTGCCTCACAGTGAAGTGAGACCCTGGGACTGCAGCTGTGCTCTTTCTGATCTTGTTCTTTGCTGTTATAAAAAGCAAGCAAAATATCCATTCCAGAAATTCACAATAATGTTAGAAAATAAAATGATGACATTTCAATTATGTCCTCTTAGGGCAATTGCATGTGTGGTTTTTAAAATGCTTTTAACTTCTTTTATTTTATTTGGTGTGCATGGGTGTGTTGGCGTGTGGGCACATGTGTGCCACAGCACATAGGCAAGGGCCCAAGGATGACTTCCACGAGGTGTTCTCTCCATCCACCACATGGGTTCCGGGGACAGAATCCTGGTTGTTGGGCTTGGAGGCAAGCACCATCACCTGCTGAACTGTCTCACTGGCCCTGTTTTTAACTTTCTAAAAATGATTTTAGACATGCAGGAAAGACTTCGGTATAATAAAGGGACTCTAGTTACACTTTGCCAAGATTAATCAGTCTTTGTATTTCAACATTTTGCTACGTTTTCACATGCTCACTCTTGCATGTGTTTGTGCCCTGTCCCCCCGCATCTTTCTTCTGAATATTTCACACATTCCTTCTCCTTCATTCCCTCCCAAGAGAGGGCAGTCAGAAAGAGATGGTCTCACTTTTTCCCTGAACAATCTGCATAGACAACAGACAGCTCCATCCTTTAATAATTAGTGTACGTTTTCTAAGGTAGAGGATCTTAGGTAATTACATTTTAATCAAATTCAGAAACTTTAGCATTGACTGTAATGGTTGTATCTAATCAACAGTTCATAACTCCAATTCCATCATGAATCTCAACAGTGTCTGTACCAGTTTTCTCCTGGTTGTGTGTCGCATGTGATTATGCAGTCATTGCCCTTAATCCAGGTGGTTCCTCAGCTTCTCCTTTATACTTAGCAATAGCTGCTTTAAATCTGTATTGACTTTTGTTTTTAGTGCTGGCCTGTCCTTTCACGAGTGTTTCTCAGGTTGAGCCCGAGGGTTCCTCGCCATCAGGCTGTGACTTCAGCTATATGCTTGCATGCTTGGGCCCCTTGGAGTAAGTAAGGCAATGCTCTAGCCTCAGAATGGTCTGTCTGGAGGCTGTGATGTCCTCCTCCCCCTCATCAGGGACTTTAGATTGGTCACTGATGCTTAAGAGCACTGTCTGGATTCTCTGCCCCACATTTACCTTGTTTGGGTGAAAGCTTTTAATCCCAAGTATGTCACAGAAGAAAAGGCAGTGAGGCTCTGGAAACTAAAATATCTCCAATGATGTAGGTCCCACTTCCCGCTTTCTGGCTACTTAAACGGCTACAGTCGTTTTAAGTAGTTTAAGACATCTTTCACTTGAGCTCTAATCCATTCCAAACTTTTGGATTATTTTTAACAGTTCTTAGCCCTGAGTCTATCTTTTAAAAAAATGGAAAATAGCTCAAATTTAGAGTTTAGGGGCAGAAAAGAGAAACTAAAGTTAGAAAGGGCAGAATTTATCTGACTGAAGTGCCTGTCGTGTACTTGGCAGTTAATAATACATGTAGAACCTTCATCCTCAAAACTGTGCAGATCAAAAATGTATGTGGGTTGAGCGAAGCTGGGTAGGCTTCTGATAAAAATCTCCGCTTGAAGGAGAATTCACAGGTCGTGTCTGAAGCATTTCTCCTGATGTACTGTGAGACTCACTGCTAGCTCCTACTGCATGGAAATTGGTGTGGGCTGCATGCTGTTGGAGGCAGAAAAACTTCCTTCCATCTTAAATTTCTTTCCTGCCCTAACTCTCAACCTCTGGGGTCTGTGAAATCACAAAGTATCCTCTCAATTGACTTTTTGGTGCTTTGAACTTGTTATTTTAGGGAAAACTAATATAAAGAAATGGAAGCAACATTCCCATGTAAGTTCCAGCTGGTTCTGGAATCACAAAAATACACCATTCCACTCCCAGGATGCCCTTTTTACTCCTAGAAACTAGTCCTTGTAGGTTATGAGCTTAGGTCTTCTGCAGTCTGGAGAATAAAGTGTATATAAAATAAGTTTCTTCAGTTTTATCTCATTGTAATATACAGTGCTGGATTCTCATTTTGTTTTATATTAGCTTTTTTAAAGTAATTCATAAGTTCTTTGTTCATGTATGAACTATGGGCTTAAAAAAAAGTCATTTTCAATGAATAAAAAGAGAGATCTGATTTTTTTCTTTTTTTTATTCATTTTACATTTGTACCGCAGTTTCCCCTCCCTCCTCTCCTCCCATTCTCCCCCCCCCCACCTCTCCTTTATTGCTCACCCCCAACCATTCCTCCTCTGTTTCTGTTCAGAAAGGGGCAGGCCTCCCATAGATATCAACAAAGCATGGTATATCAAGTTGTAAGACTAAGCACCTCCCCTTGTATTAAGGCTGGGCAAGGCAATCTAGTATGAGGAATAGGGTCCCAAGAGCCAGCCAAAGCATTAGGGACAGCCCCTGCTCCCATTGTTAGGAGTAGACCAAGCTATACAACTGTCACATACATGTAGAGGACCTAAGTCGGTCTCAAGCAGACTATCTGGTTGTTGGTTCAGACTCTGTGAGCCCCTATGAGCCAGGCTAGTGATTCTGTTGGTTTTCTTGTGATGTCCTTGACCCTTATGGCTCCTACAATCCTTCTTCCCTCTCTTGAGCAGCATTCCCCGAGCTCAGCCTAATGTTTGGTTGTGGGTCTCTGCATCTGTTTCCATCAGTTACTAGATGAAGGCTCTCTGCTGACATTTGTCATAGTCACTAATCTATGAGTGTAGCAGAATATCATTAAGCATCATTACACTGACTTTTTTTCTCCATTCATGTTTGGTTCTATCCTAGGTCTCTGGTTTTATTCTTTTATAAAAACTATAAGGTAAGGTTTACTGCATACATTACTAACTCAAAAGAGTAACTTAGAGTCTATAGTACTATGATAGCCGGAAAGCAGATGAGCACTTGACCACAGAGTTGCCTTATCGATGGATAAGGCCATGTAGGGGAAAAAATGCCTCTTTAGCAAACCAACATTTTTCCTAGTCACCATTCCCTTGGAAATACCTTATGATAGCTACTTACTAAGGGCTTACATTGCATTTGGTGTTGTAAGTAAACTAGAGAAGTATGCCAAAGGGTCTGTGTAGGCTAAATAGGCTCAGTGTGCTTGCTACACCATTTTATATAAGGGACTTGAGCATCCACAGTTCTTTGTATCTTTGGGAGTCTCAGAACCAATTCACCACCAATACTGAAAAACAGTTATGTGCTGGAGATTATTTAAGTGGTTAGGGGATTAGCTGGTTCTTCTGTAAGGGAAACTGAGGCAGTAAGAGAAAAATGCTATAAGAAAAACTGTTTAAACCATGATGGAATTAGATCCTTCTTTTCCTCCTACCTCTATCTCAAGCTTCCAGGTGACACCCTCTCCTCTATCCCAACTGAAACCTGGTGGCCTGTGCATTAAGGTGACAGTAGAAATTCTGTGTCTGGAAGGACACTGGGTGTGGTTGAGGATAAGCAGAATTCAGTCAGTGCCTGGACACAGAATACTGGTTTTGTTCAGCAAGTAGAATACTGTCAGTAGCGTATGGCTTTGCCTTCTTGAGGAGAGTTTAAAAGGGTGCCTTTGGGAAAGCTGGCCAGCCCAGTACTAAGAAACATTACCTATTGAAGTTTTAGAGTTAAGCATCTGGTGGATCACCCCATAAAGAACTTCACACCAAGCTCAGGCCTAGCCTTGGAATTTTCAGTTACCGTTTTTTGTCCCTTACTTTTGAGAATGAATGTCATTCATGGACTGTGAGAAATCTCAGAAAAGTTAATAGCTGATAGGAAGAAAATACCCTATGTCAACAGACCAGAATGGTTGGAAGAAAGAAAGAAAGAAAGAAAGAAAGAAAGAAAGAAAGAAAGAAAGAAAGAAAGAAAGAAAGAAAAAGAAAGAACAAACAAGGCTTTGGGTGAATGAAAAAACAAAACAAAACTCTAGGATCTGCCATCAATATCGAATTCATGAAACATTTAAATTAATGCTTTAGAAATCAAAGGAGAATTCTTAGAAATTACAAACATGTAACAAAAGGAAAAAATACCATGGAGTTGAGATAAAGTAGAGCAGATGCCTAGAAAATAAAATGAAATTAGGTAGGAAATATTTTTAGAACTAAAGGTAGAGGGCAGTCTGGGGCAGGGAGGGGCTAGGAGTTTGAACATTGAAATAGGAGGAGAAAAATAATGAAATACTTCCGATGACTGAAAGTCATGTTTTGCCAGTCGGAAAATGGCCACCACAGGCCTGAATCACAAATCTGTAGCAGACCCAACTAAACCAAGATAAGGAACGAGAACCAGAACATGTTGGAAGAATCAGGGATCAGAGTGGCTCAGACTTCTGGACAGCACCCAGAGAGCATTCAAATGATGAAGGCTGGAGAAAAATGCTTTCCAGTCGAGGATTTTATACAGTTTTCAGGAAGCTTTTAAAGCCAGTCTGCACATCATCAAATAAGAGAGTAAGTGAAGGAAGAGGACACCGCATGAAGGAAGAATAAGGCTTAGCACAGATAAGAGGTGAATAGACCTCCAGGATGCTAAAGGAGACAGCTGTAGGCCAGACTTTAAGAGCAGACAGATCAAATAAGAGCCAGCCAGGGATCTTTAAAAGAACCTTCTTCCAGATGATAAAAGGGGAGGTCTGGGGTTTAGCTCACTTGTAGTGTGCTTGCCCTGCATGTCCAGGGTCTTTGATACCATAGCCAGCTCCAACTCCATTAACAAAAATTGGTATTTCACAAGATTAACATTATATTGATATCTAAATCATAAACAGTCACCACAAGAAAACCATGGACCATTATATTGAATTAGCATTGGTGTGAAAATCTTCAATTAAATATTGTCAAACCAAATTAAAAGCACATTAGAAAGACTGTATACATGATGACCCAGTGGGACTTATCCCAGGCATGCAAAGCTGGATTAATAGTTGTAACTTAATGATTGTGATATATACAATAGTGAAAAAAAATATAAAGAACATGATCATCTCAGATGACAAAGAAAAAGCATTGGACAAATTCATATTTTTTCTTCATTAAAAACAAAAAACAACAATTACAAAACTACTAGCAATTTAGGAGTTCAAAAAAATCATCAATATAATAAAAGCTATTTATCAAAAATGTATAGGTGGTATCATAAAAAAATGAAAGGCTTTTCATCAATATCTGGTTTATAACAAAGGTGGCTTCTTGTGTCAGTGTCTATGTTACTGAAAATGCTAATGAGTGATCAGACAAGAACAATAAATAACGACATAAAATAAGATAGGAAGCAAAATCTTTTTAAGGGTAATACTATCCTATGTGCTGAAAGCAGAAAACGAATTCACAGAAGTTGCAAGATGCAAAATCAACTTCAAAAATCCACTTGCAACCTTATGAAAATACTGACCAAGTTGAAAAACATATCAAGCTAAGCCCCTTTTTATAATAGCAACAAAAATAGACAAGAGTAAACTTAGCCAAAGAAGTCAAAGATCTTGATAGGAAAAAAAAACTATTTAAAACATAAATAGAAGAAATTGAAAAAGATACAGAAATCCAACATTCATGAGCCACAAGAATATTATTAAAAATGACCATGTTCTCCAAAGATTCAAAACTATCAGACACAGATTCAGCACAACTCTTGTTAAAATCCCAATGATATTCTTTACAAAAATGGAAAAACTCATTTAACGATTTATGTAGAATCATGAAGACCTTAAATAGCCAAAACAATTCTAAGAAAGATAAAGACACCACATATTCTGTCTAAAAATTTTATTATGAAGTTTTATTAATAACAACACTAGCATGTTGGCATAAAAGCAGACTTGTAGATGAACCAGACAGAGTTGAAAATAATTCCAAGCATATGGAGAGCTCATTCTTGACCTTGGCACCAGAGGACAAAATGCAAAAAAGATACTCTATTAAGTAGTTGTGAGAAAAGTAGATTCCCACATGCAAAAGAATCTAACTGAAACCCTCATCTTACCTAACCCCAAGTACCTGGAAAGACCCAGAAGGTAAGGCTCCAGCCACAGCTCCAGAATAACACATAGGGAGGAAGCTTCTTCATAAAGTCTTTCCAGTTGTCTTTTTAATATCACACAGAATCTTGGGCTTCAAAACTAAAAATAAATGCTCTACACAGCAAGAGAAATAGTCAGTGAAATGAAAAGATAGCTGTACTGGGCAACATGTAAAACTCATGTCTGAGGAGGAGTGGATATCCAAAGTTTGAACAGAATGTATACCACATTTAAGTGATAATATAAAATGATTTTGAACAACTACCAAAAAATCTGAAAATAATCAACAAATGTTTTGGGAGTGTCAAGGAAAATAGTTATTGAAAGCAAATAATATATACAAAATAGTCTGTGCTAAGGCAGCCTCTTCAGCCTAAAGTCTGGGTTGGGTTAGACACTGCTGTGATTTTGTGGTAGCTTGAACATGCTCTATAAGGATCCCTGCCCTGGGGGGTTGATAATTAGTACGGCAGTGCTAAAGTGGTAGAGACATTAAAACTTGAGCCAAATAGACTTAAGTTCCATAGCAAAGTACTAGCTGAGCACGCTTGAGGCCCTGGCCTCAATCTCAGCAATACAGGGAGAGGTTTGACCTAGTGGGTGTCCCAGCCTGGCTCCTTCCACACCTGTCTTCCTGTCTCTGCAAACTCCCCTGTCAGTGTGGTGCAGCCTTCAGTGCCATGCCCTTGACCCCCCAAAACTATGATTAAAATTTACAGATGGTCGGGCATTTTGTTATTGTAGTGGATAATGGACATGAATATAACAAACTGGAAAGATGCTGGGCTGAATATGCTATGGGACAGATAGCTTCTCTCTACTGTTAATGGATTTGTTACAAATGGCTGTCCCTACATTCTTCTGCTCCAGATGGAAATCGCAGGTGGCAAGGAGTAACGCAGACTCAAAAACTGATCTTCTAAACACCGAGGTTTATAATCCTAAGCCTTGAGAGCTAGAGGCACATTGTTCTAGGCTTCAAGTAGCAGCACCCGGCAGCAAAGTTCTGAACAGTTAACTTCCATGAGTTTGATGAGACTTGTTGGTGTTGGTGTTGACTGGCACAGGGGAAAGCTTAGCCTTCTGTCCTATTTTGTACTTTTTCTAACTTCCTTGCCCCTACCTCTATGACACACTCAGGCCCAGGCCCTTCCTCTTGGTAGCTGCAGTTCTGCATGGTGAAGGTCAGCCACAGTGGACCTCTGTGTGGTAGCCCTGCTCTATAACATAAAAAACCCTCAACTGACTTCTGAATTGACATGAAAACAACGAGAGAATGGAGAGGACTGAGCTGTCTATTAAATTGTCCTCTGGTTATCAAATAAAGGCTCCTTTGTCCTAAAGGCCAAGGAGAAAAGAAAATGTGTATGTTTAATATATGGAAAAAAATAACTCTATTTTTTGACCTAATACTTGAAGAGAAGATAGGGCAGAAAGCCCAGCCACCCTTGGACTGAATTTAGACTCCATATTATTGGTGTGAGAGGTGTGAGGGAGAGATCAGTGATGACTGCGTTGCTGCTAGAAATGAGTTTTTACAGTAGGTGCTAAATTAGATGTAGAAAGTAGTGGAGTTATCAAGCCTCCATGGTCATGTCTGACCTTCCAGGTCACAGCCGTGGGATCATAATAAAAATGAGTCTCGGGCTTATCGAGAGAGGCAGCAATAACTGGTGCCGAACAGTTTTCAAGCTTCTCCACAAATGGGATGACACTGGGGCTTATTGGGGGTCATGAAGGAGGTACATTGGTTTTGATCAGTTTTTAGAACTATGCAGCAGCTTATCTGTGGGTCAGAGAAATTTAGTTTTCTCCATTCTTTTTTCATCCCCCACCCCCACTCCTCTTGGGCACTGTGCAGATTGGCCTCTGCAAGCTGGTACAAGGCAGTGGGTGTTAATAGGGCTTGGGAAGATCCAGATTCCATGTCTACAGCATCGGCTCCAAGCCTCAGCCTTGCTGAATGTTAGATTCAGTTCAGAGACAGGATATAACATCAGCAAATGGGAAAATAAGTATGACAGCAATAAAAAAAAATTCACAGAATGCCAAGGTGCTGATGAGCAAAACTCACCCGCACTGGTTTTATCCACTTCCAAAGTGTTACTTTCACACTTACATACCTAGTTTGATTTCTTTTCTCTTTGGCTCAGTCATAAATTATTCTTATTAAAACAGTTCATTCCTGGCCATCAAACCCTGTTATTAAGCAAGTGGGGAACAGGTAAATAAATTCACTTGGCCCTGCCTTCTTTAACCCTAAAAAATTATTGGAAGTGTATAAAGACAAAGATAACAGCAGTGTAGGACACAGGTTGCACATGAGTTGTCCCATGTTACCTGCTGGGTAGTTAAAGTACTATAGACATCAGAATTTTAACACTATAACTATAAACCTTCCAAAAAGTCCCTGGGAGAAGCATTGTCATGTACTAAAGGAATGTTTTAAAGTCAAGAAATAATAGGAACGTCTTCCTGCATGAAAGAGGCTTCTGTCCATAGGTTGTTACCCTTCTCTGAAGTGCCTTTGACCAGAAGAGTTTCACGTTTCAAGGGGTTTTGAATTGGGGATTACTTGCATAGATCCCACTAGGTGAACATCTCTAACCCACATTCTAAGATATTAAATACTTCTAGGGATGTCAGATACTTGGATTAGAATGCCTGGCCAGTGCTAAGATTGTTAGAAACAATTTTAATGGGCATGAATGAGGCCCTATTTCCTTTGCTTTGTCTAGCAAATCAACTTCCAAGTGATGAAGGGCCAGAGAAGCTGTGGTAGGCATGCTGGCTAGTTTTATGTTAACTTGACACAGACTAGAATCATTGGGAAGAGGGACTCTCAACTGAGAACCCTATAGGCAAGCATTTGTGTATTTTCTTGATTGGTGATTGATGTGGGAGGGCTCAGTTCCCTGTGGGAGGTATAATACCTGAGCAGCTGGTAGTCCTAGGTACTATATAAAGTCAGACTGAGGAGACTGAAGAGCAAGCCCGAAACCAATGTTACTCCATGACCTCTGCTTCAGTTCCTGCCTCCAGGTTCCCATTTGAGTTCCTGCCCTGATTTCTCTAGATGATGCACTAGGAACTGTAAGCTAGAATAAACACTTTTCTCCCCCCTGTTGCTTTTGGTCATGGTATTTATCAAAGCAATAGAACCCGGACTGAGGCTTTGGGACGCAGCATTCTTGTATTCTCGGGTCCTTGGGTTTGCTGTAACACCCTACTCTCTTAGCGCACATAAGTTATCTAACCACATCCTGAATGGTTATTGGTTGTTTCACTTACTCTTTATGTAAGGAGAGGCCACAGTGTACCTGCCGGTTTTGTCCATCATGCTGTCTTTCTATCCCACAGAAGCTACTGAACATTGTCATTCCCGTCCCCTATCTAGGATTTGTCATCAGAGAAAAAAGCTTTATGAAAATGCAAACATAATTTAAATTTTTTTCTGTAAGTATAAATTGAATCAAAGTAAAATTCCCTGGAAAACAAATTTGAAACTCTGAGTTGTTCACCACGATAGTTTTGAAGCATCATTTATAGCTGTAATGATAATAATAGTACTGTCCAGCCTGGTGATTGGCATCTGATTTAACAATCTGCTTAGGAGTCATGAAGCAGATATTTATTCTGTGGGAGATACTCTTATTAAGCCGTACTTATACCAGGCATTGCCACCCAGAACATTTGCAATTCATGTTGCCAACATGTCAGCACTCACTGTTTGCCTGGCTGCTGGGTAAGTGAGTATGCACAAAGCTTGCCTCTTCTCCCCATAGGTTCATGAGCTCTGCTAAGTCACGCGTGTCAGCTGCCTTGCTTTCCAATGCATTAATACAGTGCCTGCAGAATGGTGGTGATGTAGAAAATGGGCTATTGTAGTCAGAGCTCAGGGAATGGATTGTATATGAAGGAGGTGATCGTGGAAGCAGAAAAATGGGCCAGGAGGCTCATAGGAAAGGGAGAAAGAATGTCCACGCTTAGAGCAACCACATGGTAGAAGGCCCCATCAAAGATTTGAATGGATGATTGATCAGATTCTGGGAGGGAATTAAGGACAAAAGAATGGGGAAGCTAAGATTGCTGACCAGAAATAGGTTGGAGTGTTATTTCATAAATTGAAGTGTTAGAAGAAAAGATGGCCAGGTGGTTAGGGAACCCAGGGGGCTCAGTAAAGATAAACCAACATTGTGTGGGCTGGGGAAGAGAATGGGTGAACCTTACGACTATCTCCCTTATGCAGTTAGTAGTGTTAGGGAAGGGGTATTACATAACGACCAAATTATGGCTTTTTCCTCAAAGAAGTATTGACACACAGTGACAGTAATATGGAGCTCTGTACAGAGAGGACTTGTGTTGGAATGAGCAGTGGCAGCATGGAAGAGATGCTTTTTAAAGTGAATTTTATATGCCTGCTTGTATGTATATGCACCAGGAACATGCTTGGTACCTACAGTGGCCAGAAGTGGACATCAAGTCTGATCCTGAGACTGAAGTTACAGATGGTTGTAAGCCATCATGTGGGTGCTGAGAATCAAGTGGTCGGCGGGGCTCGTAATTGCTGAACCGTCGTTCCAGCCCCAGAAGAGGCTATTTTGAATGAAACTTGTGATATGAATCCAATACCTGGAGAGGCAGTGGGTTCCTTCCAGATGGTTGCTCTTCTAAGCGTGGACATTCTTTCTCCCTTTCCTATGAGTCTCCTTGCCCGTTAACGTGAGTTAAGAGAGGCAGGTTCTGTCAGGAACAAACATGCCGATGAGTGTTAGAAGCAAGAGCAGGGCCGGCTTTGACACAGGCCTGGGAACTCAAGTGTCTGAGCCTTCCAAGGTTTCTAGAGAATGAAACCAGATGGCTCTGCATTAGAAAACTCATGCTCCCTAAGTGAAAGGTGGGGGATTCAGCCATAGTTCTAAATTCTGGCTTTAAATTCTACTTCATATGGGATGCTTGTCTATACCCAATTTTGAGGCTGTATCCCAAACCCACTGAATTGGAGCCTTTAACTTGAGGAGCTGGACATCAGTATCACATAATCCTGTGTGCAGACAGAGGGACAAAAGCAGTGATTTAGAATGGAAGGTGGCAAAGTCTAGGTAGGTGCCAGGTACTGAATATTCTCAACTTTCCAAGCCACATGGTCTTGGCTGCAGCCACTCAGCAGGGTCATTGTAACACAGGCGCTACCTACAGGAGGAATGAACCAAGCTGGATCACAGTGTCTCCTCACACACACAGATTTCATTTTGTGTCGTGTCCAAGGCATCTGAAAATATAAAGACAAACCTCAGAGTATAAAAAGGGCAGCCATTTGGCCCACAGATCGTGTGTTGGGGGACTTTTTACTTACAGAGTGAAGAAAAGAAGCAGGGAGATGACAGTGTAGATCGGAGAGGACCTGCCCCTGTGTTGTGGCCAGACAGGATGGCAGAGTGAGGACTGGCGATACCGAGGGGCTAGTTAGAGCTACCTGTGTTCTTGCCCATTTGAGTGCCCAGAAGTGACAGCACAGTGTTTGAAGGAACCATTGTGTAGAATCTGCTACTTGGTACACTTGAACTTTGTCCTATTGTTGGTAATGGCTATTCATTTGGGCAGCAACTGTGACAAGAATGAATATTTTTTTTTCTTTCCTTCTGTGCCCACCATGCCTTAGTTGTCAAAGAATGACTCTTCTTTGCAAATAACTGTTCTCTGTAGAAAATAGAGTGTGGCCGGGTGGTGGTAGCTCACACCTTTAATCCTAGCACTCTGGAGGCAAAGCCAGGCAGATCTCTGTGAGTTTAAGGCCAGCCTGGTCTACAGAGCAAGATCCAGGACAGGCACCAAAACTACACAGAGAAACCTTGTCTTGGGAAAAAAAAAAAAAAAAAACAGAAAAAAAAGAAAGAAAAAGAAAAGCACTGAGGCACAGCTGCTCCCTTCCACTTCACTACACATCACCAGCTCCCCGCAGGCTTCCCTGGTTGTTGCCCATTGAGGACCTAAGGGTAAATGGGCTGCTCTGTTGTCACCTTCTCCTGTCCTTGGGGTTGGTTGTTGCAGTCTTCTTGTTATTGAGAAATGATAAGGCTGGAGAGGTGTTTCCACTGATACCTTCCATGCTTTTGAATCAGCTATACACTTCACATCTGCCTGGTATTTGATTTGTATATTGTTAGGATGGGTGAACAGACCCATCTACTTCCTATGATGGGTGAGCAGACCCATGTACTTCCTATGATGGGGTGAGCATACCCATCTCCTTCCTATGATAGGGTGAGCAGACCCATCTACTTCCTATGATGGGATGAACAGACCCATCTCCTTCCTATGATAGGGTGAGCAGACCCATCTACTTCCAATGATGGGTGAGCAGACCCATCTCCTTCCTATGATGGGATGAACAGACCCATCTACGTTTTATGATGGGATGAACAGACCCATCTACTTCCTATGATGGGTGAGCAGACCCATCTACTTCCTATGATGGGTGAGCAGACCCATCTACTTCCAATGATGGGTGAGCAGACCCATCTACTTCCTATGATAGGGAGAGCAGACCCATCTACTTCCTATGATAGGGTGAGCAGACCCATCTACTTCCTAATTTCTGCCCTTAGCACTGGCCATCTTGTCCTGCAGGATATGCCCCGCTCCCACTCCAGTGGAGTAGCCACTCAGTGGTGTGAAGGATCAGCTTAATTATGTTAACAGGTAAGATTTGAAGCACTTTCCTGTTTCCAGCCATATTTTACGTCAGTTTTCAGCTGGTTTTTAAACTTTGAGGTTTGTGATTTGAATTCCTGGGACTTTTTTTTTTCCCTCCTCCTTACTGGGCCTTCACCGAGGATTGCTATCTCAGAGCCACCATTGATGCAGTGACAGTAGGTACGTGAGATGGTTGACTGACAGCTGGTATTGTCAGTGCTTTTAATAAAGCTTCTGATGTTTTCCACACACAACACAGTGAAGGCCCAGACTTATTACATTATATTTTTCCTTCTTTTCAGAAACACTCACCAGCTTAGGTCTGCAGCATCAGGCTGCTCTGCAGCCCATACTCATTGTGGCCCAGAGGGACCCTGGCTAGAGAGGGGATGTCTTAAGGAAAGGAAGAGACTGGGAAGCAAGGAAAAGCTGCAGGATAGTGTAGAGCTGACAATCAAAAGTTCCTGATGATGGCAAGAGCGGAAGGATGTTAGGAAAATGACCCAGGAGCATAGAAGTCAGAAGCCACCTTGAACATCCTGGCTATTGGATCTCAACTTTAACCGTGCCTTGGAAATACGGCGAGAGTCCCATAAGATCAATTAAATCTGAGATACTGGGGAGGACAGAAGCATCAGTCATCCTCACCTGTAGCAAGGGATGGATACCACTGGCATATTCCAACTCCCTCCTTGGCCTTAGGAAGCTCTGAGAAGGCTATGGAGCCAGGGTCCATAGACACACATCTTTTCTCCTTCCTCACTCCATAAGCTTCATATGTGTTCTCACTCCAGTCCTGCGTTAAATGGCATCAGTGTTCCTGGAACTCCCAGGCCTGTGGCCCACATACCCTATTCTGGGCACCAGCTTCTTCCCATTACGCTCCAGATGTCTCCGAGCCACCTTCAGCTCATGATACCGAACACTGGAATTCCTTCCCTTACCCCAGCTTGCTTGTTCTTGTAGACTCCTCACTCCATGAAAGGTGCTTCTACTCCAGAGCTGAGGCTAACCTCTTGAAGTCTTCTCTGGCCTTTCGATCCAGCCTCTCAGCTTGTGTAATCCAGCCCACCCTCTCATCTCATCCCAGCTTTCCATGGGGGTATTATCATTTGATTGAGGTGGTTTCAGTAGCCTCTCACACCTCCATGGAAGGGATGGTCTTGGTCTCATTGGGCTCCAGCTTTCATCTCTTCGGGGACCTCATTCTGAATCTTAAGTTTGGCCATTCGTTGCTACATCATGCACACATGTGTTCTGCTCATTTACCTTCCTTTTAATAAGGTCAGCTCTTCCCATCCTTTTGTGTCCATGTGACTATACTCAGCCTACTTCCTCACCATCAATAAATGACACCGTTGCCTGTCAAGTCAGGGCTTCTCTTCCTGTGTTGTGAAAGCCTAAGCTGTCAGCAAGGGCTACTCTGTTCCAAATGCTGTCACCAAATGCTGTCACAGTGTGGAGTAAACTTAATGGGCCCAGTGTTGTCCCTACCCTAGCAGCAAAGAGTCTAAGAGTTGGATCTACTCTAGAGGAAGTAGGTTAGAAGATCACCAGATATACATGAAACCCATATTAACATCTGCACAGCCCTCATAAGGTGCCCTGGCTGCCTCCTGCCTTGCCCCTGATTTCAGTGGCCATTTCTCTTTCTTCTAAGACCTGGCCCTCTCTGACTCTTTCAGGCCCTAACTTCACCATGGACCACTTTGACTCTCGCTTATTAGTGTATATACTTTTAAATTATTCTGTGTATGTCTGTGTGCATGTGGGGGCTAAAGGACAACCTTGCACAGTAAGTTATCTCCTTCCACCTTTACATGGGTTCTCTAGATAGACCTAGGTTACCAGGCTACCCAGAAAACACCTTTACCCACTGAGCCATCTTGCTGGCCTCCTTTGTTGTTTTCATCTTCAACTTCTTGCCTGTTCTGGTCCTGATGTCTTGGGATGTGGTTCTGACTTCCCTCCTGAGGGTCTGTCCCTGGCCTGTATTCTATCCTGGCCCTCACTTCCCTTCATTCTCTTTTGACATTATTTTCTGGCATAGCTCTCTTGGTGCCCACTAGGCCACCATCATTGTCGTTGTTCCTGCCATTGTCCCTATGTGGCCTAAAAGTCAGCCACTCAGAACCTGATAGTCACGGTGTTTGGCCCCTTATCCTCTCCTCTTACCCTTCTGCTGTGGCCTGCCAGTTTCCCAGTTAACAACTTCTCAGATTCCCTACCAATAAGGGAGCCCGAAAAAAATGAGTATGTTGAAACTCAAGCCTGCCCCTTTCAGCTTTGTATCACACAGCATGACATGTTATGACATTGTACTCTCCAAGCCCTTATTATTTTTCGGAATCCTTATGAGGAAGTGAAGTCCTCTGTCCTTCTTGTAGCAGGAAGTCTCTTGTAGCAGGAATTCAAGAAGTTCCCATCTCAAGAGGGATACTAAGAGAATTTGACTTAACAGTAGAGAAGAGAAGCGAGAGTGTGAGGTATTACCCAGACTCAAGTGAAACAGGTTCTTTGCACACAGGGAGGGAGCCTCACATTGTGTGTCCTGTTGCAGTCTCTTGATAGGGATTGAAGTAGTTACAACATTGGCAACCTGGACTGTTGAAAATGGCTGTGCAGAAGGGGGGCTTTCAGCTTTGTTTGGTGTTCTCTACAAAGGAGTTGAGTGTAAGTATAAGGAAAAGAGGCCAGAGATGTTTCTGATCTTGGGGAGAGAATACCAAAGCAGTTCATGAAGTGAGGTAGGAGGAAAGATGTGGATGGGGAGCTCCTCAATTAAAAGAGAGAGAGAGAGAATTAATTAGTTAAACAATGAGGTCTTAATGAAAAGAAGAAAAAAATGTAGATGCTCTAACAAACTTGCATACTGCCTTGGTTTGAAACCTGACTACAGCCCACTTAGACAGCAAAGCTTAGCATTCTCCATCTCTGCTGTCCATGCATGGGGACTGATGATGAAGGTGACTTGAAGGTTCCTTGAAAGATTCTGGGAGAAACATTTGCCAGGCCATCCTGGTTACAAGTCCATCGTGTGGCATGTTCTACATGTTTACTTTTTAAATGCTCAGAGAATTTGCAGGTGGCTGTGTGACTGCGATGTTTGTTTTAACAGGCTGAAAAGTGGGAGGTCATTTAGACATGTGCTCTGATGCAATAGGAAATTACCTAATTATTCCATCTGGGGCTCAGCTTTTGGTCTCAGTTAACACTGCTGAAAGCAAAGCTCACCAATTCCTGCAGAGTAGCTTTCTTCACATTGCCTGTCTGAGACGCATGCTCACTAGAAAGGATGGCCACATCTTCATTATTTGTACGTGCAACCCATGAGGCGTCAGGCTCAAACCTTAGTGAAAGATTTCTTCTTGAAGCTCCTGTGTTCTTCAGTCTTAGGATGCATCTAGAAAGGCTATGAAAAGCCCAGATCTATTGCAGCATGCTCCCGAAACTGACTAGCAGTATTCTCTCCTTTCCTGTAGAATGTGCTGGGAAGTTGTGAATACCAGAAAGCTGGTTGTTGTGCCTCACTGGTTCACAGCCATGCATCAGGATACAGGCCATGACTGCTGGTCCTCTGTCTTCAGAGAGCAGGCAGATGGAGCAGGGCATGTTGCTGGGAAGCTGTTTGCTTGATTTTCAGTCAAGGGGGGTGCTGGCTGATGTGTTAGGGACACAGACTAAATTGGAGTAACTAACATTTTTTCTCTGCAAAGGACCAGGTGGTAAATACCTTATGGTTTGTGGGATTTACCCACTCTGTTGTGACTACTCAGCTCTGCTTTTGGAGCATGAAAGCACTCACAAATGAATGGGTGTGGCTATGTTTCAATAAAACTTTATTTACTTGATTGTATGTGTAAGAGAATCTGAACATGTGTAGGGTTATGTTTGTGTAGGCCATAGGCAGACTTCAGAAGTTATTTCTCAGGAGCCATTTATCTTATATTTTAAGACTCTTCTCTCTCTTTAGCTTGGAGTTTGAGGATTAGGCTAGCCTATCTGGACAGAAAAACCTCAAGAACCCACTTATTTCCACCTCTCCAGAGCCAGGATTACGAGCATGTGCCTTCATATCTGGCCTTTTACGTGGGTTTTGGGGACTTGAACTCAGGTCCTCATGGTTCCATGGCAATCACTTTGCCAACTGAACTATCTCCCCAGTCCTCAACGAAACTTATTTATAAGAATAGGAGATAGTCTGGATGGAACCATAGCTTAACAACCTTTGTTCTGCATTCCAGAAAATGTACCATAGGCTGACTACAGAGGAAGAATATGAAGGATATCCAGATAGCTCTGTTGATGTGTTTATTATTTTTTTATAGCCAAGTCTCTACTATATGTGTGTATAATTAGTTTGTTGTCAGAAATAAAGAGTGCTATTTCCTTTGGGAGGGTGCAATTATTAGCATTATTTAATTACTTTTACCTCCTGTCTCCTCCAAATCATTTGAAGTAGCTTATGACAAAGGTATATGTAGGACTGGGTGTGACTTGATGATGGAACATATGTTTAACTTGCATGAAGCCCTGGTACCCCCCAAAATGAAAGAAAAAGAAAATTAAAAGGCATATGTGCAATTGGGCTATCCAATCCTGCCATTTCTTACCCACCTTACAACTCAAGCTGGTAACAGGGCCATTTCTGAGGCTGTTCAGCCTTGGGGCACTTCCTATGTTGATTATTGGTGTGTCTCCCATCTTATCTTCACAAGCATAATTTCCTTTTGGGGAAAAAAAGCCCCAATGTCCCAATGTGTTCCATCAAGTCTCCCACTGAAGGAAGTGGTAGTATCCGTCACTTTTCTTTTGACTGAAGTATAGCCAAGAACCATTCCACCAGCTAAGTGGGTGTAAAGGAAGGAAATAGAAAATCATAAGCTAATGAAAACTCTGGTGGACAAGTGACTGTTCAAAATACACTCCAAGGCTCATAGGACTAACGTTTCATTAACAAAGAGAACTATTTCCTGTTTCCTTAAAGACACATCTCTGCTCTGCAGGCAAAGAAAAAGGGGGGATTATATCAGTTCAGCAAGGTGGTTGGAAGTGCTGCCTAAGAGGCGCAGAAGAGTCAGGACTTCAGCAGGAAAAGATGGCCATCAGTGGGCATCAGAATATGACACCAAGGCCAACTGATTGGAAACACTGCCCATGGAATTGTTCCTCTCAACATAGTTTTCCTACAGACCTATTCCTCCCTGTTTCACAGCTATAAGTGTATATAAATGACTTTCATATGAGACCTTAATTATGATTAGATCCAAGTCAGATTCCTGGCAATTAGGAGGTATGTGGTGGACATAATCAAGAAGACTTGTAGGTAGCAAACACTTCCCTGGACCTCATGGATACTTGACAAGGATTCATTCCAATAGAAGCAGCCCAGTTACATCTTAGTAGGATATCATAGACATTATGGGTCACTTGCATGACAGAAGTGTAAGATGTAATAGAGGTTGATTCCATGCTAGACAAGAGATAAATATTAAGAATTCTGCAATAAGAAGAGAAAATATTGTGTATCTATTCTGAAAAAAACACTTAATTAGTTCTGTACGTTTAGAATAGGTCTAACCTAAATGGAGGAGAAAACATCTCAAGAGTGCCCTTCTCAAGCTGTGATCCTCATTCACTCCTGGTACAATGGCAAATTGGAAGGAACAGTATGGGGCAAGGGGGCAAGTTGACCACATCAAGGTCATAAGTATGCATACAATTTGATCCTGAAACTAGACATGCACAGTTTATTTTTTAAAATATTACAAACTTTCAGGCTTATAGAAATGTTTGTGTAGAGATTGTCATTGTATCAAAACTTGATTATAGCCTGTATAGTAGGATATACCTCCAGTCCTAGCACTCAGGAGGCTAGAGCAGTAGGATAGCAAGTTCTAGGGGTTAGCCTTGGGTATGTGGTGATGCCCTGTCTCAAAAAAATAAGCAAACAGCAAAAATGATTTGCAGGAAACATTTGGCTTTCTAAAGCTTTGGGGTTTCAGTGCTGCTAACAAGTGAATGAGAATCTGTATGGAAGCATGGAAGTTTAGCAAGGATGAAGTATGAAATGGAAAGCAAATGTCACAACACCTGTGATAGTAATAACTATGTGTGTTGTATGTACACATGCTTGTACACAAAATTGATTAGGAACCATAAAAGCATGCAGTGGCAAACAAGCAAGCTTCTTTTCAAGTTGGGTGTGATGGAGAACCCCATATTTATCCTTATCACAGAGCCTGGGGAGCCGGCTTGAGAAGTCTTGAGTAAAGCCTGGTTTTAGCTTGAGAAGAGCACCTTGTTTTTAGTAGAGGGCCTGTCTTTTCATAGCTGCCTGTGAGGCTTATGATAGTTCCGTGCTTCTCAGCCTCAAGTATGTCACTGATTCATTGAGCCATTATTTGTTGAGTACGTACTATGTACAGCATCCATCATGCTGGGTACCGAGTCGGTACAACAGTTCCGTGATGAAGGTCCCCCAACAGCTGCAGGCTCCAGCAGGCAGACTCAGATGTGCCAGGCAGCCTGGTGCAGCAACGCTGCCAGTCAGGTAGACCAGTGCTTGAGGATCAGATGCTAGCATGAAAACCGAGTTGAAAGGATCCCAAATGTGTGCTGAGGTTTCTTCCTCCTCGCTCTAGTTTCTAGCTGTGTACCTGGAAATAGTTTGTGATAATAATTAGCTTTAATTACAAAACCTTCTAGGACAGCAGGTCTCAACCTGTGGGTCGTGACCCCTTTGACAAAACTCTTCTACCTCCAAAATTATTTATATTACTGTTCATAACAGTAGCAAAATTATAGTTATGAAGTAGCAACAAAAGTAATTTTATGGTTGGAGGGTCACCACAACATGAGGAATTGTATTAAAGGGTCATAGCATTAGGAAGGTTGAGACCACTGTTCTAGGAAGAGGTAGCCTGCCTGTTACATGACAGTTGACCTATGTAACTCTCAGTTGACTGGTGTTTACTTGCACCAAGCAAAAGTCTATCTGTAGATAGATAGAAACACACACACATACCTATATTTTGCTACTTGTCAACTCAAATATTTGTGGTTTTTCTTCCACAGAAAAAGCAAAGGACAAAAGATCTCTCTCAGGTGTTTCATTCCTACAATCCATATGATCACAAGGTAAGAGAAGCATGTGATTAATGTGTTTGGGATTAGAGCCTTTGACGGCAATTCCTGCTCTAAGTCTGAAACATGTAGGGGGAGTGCCTGGCTGTGATGAGTCCCAGACCTAGATCTTTCTAAATGGATAGCACAGTTTTCACTAGTATGTGATAATTTTGAAATGCATGACCAGTTACATTTATATTTCTATTTTAAAATGTCTTGTAAGTTAAACAAAATTTCTATTTCTGAACTGAATTGCTTACATTTTTTTTAATTAGAATATAGTTACAGGGGGTGCTAGAGATGTTACTTTGTGGAAGAGTACTTACCCAGCATGCATGAAGCCCTGGGCTCACTCCCCAGCACTGCCCCAAACCAGGTCCAGCGATGCGCTCTCAGTGAAGTGTCAGATCGAGCAGACAGTTTGGGTATTCTCTTGAGATGGCTGTGGTGATTCCTATTTTAGTTAATGTTCTCTTTTGAAATACTATAGTGAATGAACCAGGCTTTACATTGGGTAGAGACAGTTGAAACCTTTACTGTCAAATCTTGATTCTCCATTGTTCTGATACTTACTGTGAATCTAATAATGTGTACAAGCAGCAGCACATGGCCTAATATCTGAAATGCCCTTTCCAAGACTAGCAAGGCAGAAGACAGAGATGTAAGGGCTCTTGGACTCCCTCCTACTGCTCATGAAAGACCCACAGCCATTCCTGTTCAGTTTGTGCTCAAACTTTCCACCCCCTGCATTTGAAGAACTTAAGGTGTATTTTTACCTATAATCATTTCATGATATATTTGTAAATGATAAGGTCTCCTTTAAAAAGTACAAAAATCGGGGGTTGGAGAGATGCCTTGGTGGTTGAGAGCATTGGTTGCTCTTCTAGAGGACTCTGGTTCAATGTCCAGTGCCCACATAGTGGCTCACAACTATCTATATCTCCAGGTCATCCAGAGCCCTCATCTGGCCTCCGCAGGCACTGCACACATGTGTGCACAAACATACATGCAGTCAGAATACTCATGCACATGAAATAAAAAATAGATTTTTAAGTTCAAAATTTTTATGTTTGTGGTCAATATTAGAACTCCTAGTGCTCTTCATCTTCATGGAGAGACACATCACAGGTTTTCTGAGGCTTATATGAAAAATCTATGCCATGAAATATTCCAATAAATCTGTTAATTTGAGGTAATTTCCAAAGGAAACAAACAACAACAACAAAAAATCAGAGTTGAAATGCTACTCTAAATTTGAGTCTTTACCTATGAACTCACAGCCAAAATAACTAAGGTAAAAAAATCCATTTCTCGGTTGAGAGAGATGTCGGGACTCCAGAGACAAAATGAATGTGCCAGCACTTGATAGAACTTCAAAGAACTTAGAGTTGCTAGTGTGTAACAAGGGACTAATTGACTTTAGCACCAGAAAATTTTAACGAAAGTGTTTATGCTTTGCGGAGATGTGTGATACTAAAAACTATCATATCAGAGTAATGTTTTCCAACCTCAGTCTGTTACTTTGCAGAAAGGAAGGATTGATTTAAAAGAGATTGGGAGCCAATAACATCTGGAAGTGCAGTGGGAAGGTGACATAATAGTCATGTGACAGCACTGGCCTGGAACTGGCCAGACTGCTGTGGGGAGTGTTGTCCCCCTCCATGAGGCCATTTAATTAGCATAGCATATTCATGATAAAGTTAACATTTAAGAACAACAAATTTTCAAAAGCTTTGACAAATCAAAGGTTTTGCTTGAGTTGTCTGAATTTTTCCTACTTCTGTCATTTTTAAAATTCATAGATGAGGGAAATTCCTTTATTCTTTTATTAGAGCTCTTAATGGAGCCTAGCCATCTGTAGCTCCTACCGGCTTCCTCTTCATATCCTTTGTGGCATTGTATCAAAGTCACCTTAGATGATTTTGGCTTCATCTTGTGAGGACTTCATTCCCCTACAAATTAGTCATTGGCAGTGAAGAATTGAATAGAAATGCTAGATGGAATTCCTTTTGATCTTTGCTCTCAGATTAGTAGTAAATTATTATGAGGAACTAGCCTGCTGGATGAGTGATTTTTGAGCCCGTAAAAGTTGGTCTGTTGGCATTCTCTTTTACTCTGTATGTTTGTAGGGAGGTGGGGTGGTAGGCAGACCCGGGCCTTTAGGCAGCTCCTCCCACTTTCTAGCTCCCTGTAGGCAAATCTTAACCACACTACTTTTACTTCAGAGTCCATTGCAATGTCCACAAAGATGAGCGCCATAGGAAGACATGATCATGTACTAGCTTTTCAGTCTGAGAGTGGGTTTCTCCCCCACCATAAATAGATAATAGAGAGTTGTGTTTCAGACTACTTTATCATTTTAATTATCCAATTCCAGTCAGGCAAATCAGTTTTCTAGGTAGATAGCTTTGAGTATAAAATGTTTTACAAGATATGATTAAAGTTGATTCAAATATCTCATGCTCAATGAGATTTCGGGAGTTATCGTTAGAAAAATATAAATGTGTATTGTAAGTGAAACCTTACACAAAATAAAATATTGCTTGTCTGGAAACTGCTTTTAAAAAATTCCAAGGAGAGGATATGGTGCATGAAGTAAGCTGGACCATGTGTTGACAATTATGGAACCTGAGTGACGGCGTTGTGGGGGTTCGTTCTTCTGTGTGTTTTTCTCTATGATTGAAACTTTCCATAATACTAGAGATAGGAGAGTAAAATAAACGCAGGCCAGCTCTTGAGAGTGAATGTACTCATATTCTTCTCTCTCTGGCTACACTTTTAATGTTAATTTTTCCCTTGATGTTCTTATGTGCCGAAGAAGAAAAACCTCAGCATTTCCGTGAGTTCATTATGCTGAGTGAGCTCAGGAATGGAACTGCTGTGCCTCAGCTGGCGTCATTTCCTGGGATTTCACCCCAAATTACAGTGGGTCAGTGAAATGATAGCCTTGCCTACTGTAAGTGCTAAAGCAGTTGTCATTACAAAGGGTAGTTAGTGTTCCAGCCTTGTCTCAGTGAGTCCGGTGTGTGTGCCCTTCTAGCGCCTGCCCCCGCCCCCACCACCACCACCACAGCCGGCTGCTCCTGCCTAACCCAGACATAGGAAAGTCACCAGGTTAAACAAACATCTGCTTCAGTGAGGCCGGCCTCATTTCTTAATCACACCCTAAAGCTTTTGTGTAGGTGGTAAATGGTCACTCAGTTTTCTCTTAAATGCTGTTGTAAAATGCAAACAAAGCTGAACAGCAAAGTGTGTACCTAAATAGATGTTGGGAAACATTTCTTAACTTGAAAATGTGGCTGGGGACCTGGAGAATTTTATTTGGACCGTTGTCTCTCCATTAAAAAAAAAAAAAAAAGTTGTCAAGAATTGTTGTAATAATAACTTTTTTAAAAGATCATTTAAGAAGATTTGACCAATACATATTCTCTTTTATCGGTTCGAAGTGAAGGGAACATCAGGAAAGGCAGCCCAAACTAGCAAGGAATCTTGATTATATTTTATCCATTTCTGCCCTCTGCAAAACAATTAAATTTTAATAACTAAAGCATATAGTTTCTGAAAACAGCATACTAACTGCCAGGAGGGGTTTCCTACCTGCAGGCCTTCTAGGGTACACAGTGTCAATCCAGAATGGAGTTTTCCTTTCTGTAAGGTACAGGTAAGTGAGGGCAGGCTACAATTAGAATATATGCAGGCCTTCCAGGGCACACAATGTCAATCCAGAACGGAGTTTTCCTTTCTGTAAGGTACAGGTAAGTTAGGGTAGGCTATAATTAGAATGTTCCTACTAAATGCCTGTCAGGTACCATGTGCAGTGTGTCTTTTTCCTGAAGAAAATATTGTGCACATAAAAGATGCATCTCTCTTTTTCTTTTGCTTTGCCTTTTTCTTGTTAGATTTTATCAGAATTTCTATGTTCAAGGGAAATCTAGGTTTATTAGTTAAACACAGATGTTTATAATCTGCTAATGTAAAAAAGTCAGTATAAAATATGAAATGACTTTGAAGAAAAAAGTTAGAAAACTTGATGCAGGTTTGTAGCAGCTTTTAACATATGCAAATTTGAATAAATTCTAAAGCAGTTACTCTGAGTGGATTTCTCCATCCCCCATTAAAGGCATCTCTAGTGTGTTGTTGCTCTAGCACTCTCTGGGGTTTGTGAGGCACATCTCATCTTTTCTTTAGCTGATAGCTGTGTTAAGAATTTTTCTATATATATGTTATATAGAGAGACATAAACTAATGGCCATGCTTCAGGAAAAACATCATTGTACATCGTCTGCATTTGTTGAAGTGAGCTTTTTCTTTGTCTTTTGGTAATGGCTATTATTTTAATATATATTTCAACCAATTGCAAACAAATTCATATATCTCAGAACATAACTGTGTATGAACGCACTTCACCTCTAAATAGAAGGAAGATGAACATCAGTGCTTGTTTCAGCCCAGCATCTTGCTTATGCAGCGATCTGCCTAACTCAAAATATAGCTTAGAATTGGCAGGAGAATCAACCTGACCCAGGCTGCTCAGAGGTCTGTTTAAATCCCACCACCACCACCACTACATTTTACCTTCACTCCTCATCCACTAACAGTCTGTTCTGCTGTTTAAATCCACCTAACCAATATATATGTCTGCTTGCCCAAACCACAAAGTCAACCCCAACAGCAATTTTGAAAAGGCTAGTTACTGCTTCAGTAATGCAGAGCTCTAGGAAAAAGTGGCAGCCTACCAAATAAAAGCAAGAGTGGGCTATAAAGACTAGTACCCTTTAGTAGGACCTCTGAAAGTGCGCTGCCCAGGACCACTTAATTTAGACCCCAAGACCCAGATACCTAATGCATTTTAACAATCCCAGGGTTAATCATTAGGATTAGTTTATATCATGAAATACACATTTTGTTTGAAAACAATGGAGATGTATATATTCTATTTTTGGAAACATTTGTGTTTTAGGGAGGAAAGTGTACTTGTCTTAAAAACTTTTAGGAACAGTTCATTCTTAGAAAAAGTTTGAATAGGTGAGGTATTACCATAAAGAATGTTGGGACACATGTGAGCAGTTAGATGAGAAACAGCAAATGTGAGCATCAGAGCAGCATGTTGACCAGTATGGCCCCATACTAATTATTTAGAAATCAGGTACTGTAAAACATAACGAACATTTTTTATATTATTGTGGTTTCATCTTAAAGATTGTTTAGGACTGGTAAATAGATAACTCAGTTGATAAAAGGGTTGTCATCTTGAGTTCAGTTCCCAAAACCCAAGTAAAAGAAGACTGGGGATGGTAGCGCATACTTTTAATACCAATGCTGGGGCTCACTCTCAACAGCTCACTATCACTGTCATTTTTTCCAAGTATGCACAAAGTCCTTAGCTTGCTCCTGGCACAATGCCTGCCCTCCCCCCCCCCAAAAAAAAAAAAACAGGAAGCCTAACATGAGATGATCATAGTGATGTGTTAGTACACTTTATTTGTGTCTGTGTATACATGTTTTCATGTGTATGGGCATGCGTATGGCAATTCAGGCACAAACATGTGGAGAGCAAAAATTGATGGTGTCTTCCTGGTTGTTCTCCATTTTATGTAGAGGCAGGGTCTCTCACTGAACCTGAAGCTGCCCTGTTCCAGCTGGTCTGGGCAGCCAGTTCACTGGTAATTCACAAAGTTGTATTTCAGGCAGTCACTCCATCTCCCTAGCTTCATGTGGTCCTGGGGAGTCCACTACAGCCCTCACACTTTCATGGCAAGCAGTTTACCCACTGAGCACAGTCGAAGCAGTTTTAGGGTGTTGTTTTACTGTATGTGTATGTATGTTTTACCTGCATGTATGTTTGTGTATCATGTGCACATAGTGACTGTGGAGGCCAGAAGACATGTGGTTCCCCTGGAATTAGAGTTAAAGATGGTTGTGGACCCCCATATGGGTTCTGAGAATTGGACCCAGTTGAGCAACCAGAGCTCTTAACCGCTGAGCAATTTCTCATCACACCCCAAGCACGATTTTCTAAATTGTAATATCAAACATACAAAAAGTTTATCTCAATAACCCACACTTCCCAAGACTACCTTAAGAATTGTTTATACATACATTTCTGGGAACCTTATCTACTAGTACTTGGTGAAGTTTTATATAATAAAATTATTATATAATATAATACAATAAAAATCAAAATGTGAGGTGAAATTTTATCAGCTCAGCTTTTAGCTGAAGTATACAAGGGAAATCCACATCAACAGTCTTGGGCTGTACTACTGTCCTTTCTTCCCTAAGAGGTTAGGCATCTTGGTAACATCAGTTTCGTAAATACTTGCATCATACCTTGTAAGCAAATGTACAGTCTCATCTCAGAAGCCATATATTGATGTCCATTAATCAAATGTTGTAGAGATGCAAAGCAGCAAAGTCTTTTCACCTGGCTCTTGTCCCCAGCTCCTACTGTTTGAGGAACGATGGCTGCCTCCTTCGATCCGGCAGCCATGGCGTTGTGAAGTCCTCGTCTCCCCCACTTCCCCGTGCTCCAACACAACACAGCATTAGAGTGCTGTGAGCTGTGCTTCCAGAGAGAGATGGGATTTGGATCCCTGCCTGCTGGCCCTACAGAGCCTCAAGCTATCTGCTGTCTGGAAATAGCAAATTCAGTTTTTAATTGATCCGGCACTCTATGGTAGCCAGATTTCTCATGGCATGTGCAGATAAAGAAACAAGTTATTGATCTGGTGTGTTGATGCCGTGCTTAAAACAGTTCTGTAGCAGATTGCCCAAAGCCGTTTGTGCATGTGACTCTATTTTCCATCTTTGGCAAAGACAAAAATGCTTTTAAAGTAATTTTAAGGATGTTGCTAAATATCAGGAGATTTTGAGTGAATGTCTAACTGACAGCATTTCTTTACTGTTACATTAACACACATCCTTATACAAAAGTCACACTCAGGTTGTGGCCTCAGAATACAGGGATGTGAAACTTCAAGAAAAGATTAAATTGATCCCCTCATTTCCCCTCTAAAGACAAATAGCCCAGCCACAGAATGAAGCACACATGAGCAACCCTCTGAATATAAAAACGGCTTCCATTTATTAAAATGCCTTCCTTCTGGAGATGGTCATGTGACTGTCACCACGGCTGCAGTCCTAGCTCAGCTTGTTTCCTGCTTCCACAGTGTCTAATCCGTGCTCACCTAATCCAAAGCTCTGGCCTCCTTTTCACCGCATCATATTTAAATAACAGGTCATGTTTCCTTGAGCCTAACTTTGATATTGTATGTATGTATTTTCCTGCAAACGGGATATTAAAATTAAACATTATATTTTACATGTTAGTCCAGTTCATTTTGCTACTGCAGCTGCAGGCATGGATAGGTAAAGTAGTGAGTGCACAGGGCAGCCATCGTGATGCTGCTAAAATGATGCACCCTGGGACCCACAGATCCCCAGAATTCTACTCTGCTGGTTAGCCTGAGAATTTACAATGAGAATGAGAGCCAAAGAGATCTTTATTATGGCTGTGGGTTGTAATAAAGTAACCATTTAAAGCCCACCATGTAGCTGGCACCTCTGTCAGAGCTTCGCATACACATAATTTATTCAATGTTCGCAGTAGCTCTTGAAAGTGAGTACCCATGAGCTAGTGGGATGGCTCAGGGCGGCAAGGTGCTTTCTGCATAAGCCTGGCAGCCTGAGTTCAATTCTCAGACCCCATGTAATGGTAGAAGAAGTGAACTGACTCCAAAAAGTTGTCCTTTCATCTCCATATACATCTGGAGCATGTGTGCCTACATAGATTATACATACTACATACACAACAAATAAATGCATTTGAGGTTAGACTTCTTGTACTCTGGCCTACCAATGAGGAACCTAAAACAGAGAGGTTAAGTAACTATTGTAGACCACACAACTAGACTTTCAGAGAAGTCTTGCTCCAGAGTATATGCCTATTACCTCTGTGGCCCACATAACTGAAAATCAGCAGTAACTGGTACTCTAAGAGGTGTGTTGGTAAACACCACTTACACCCAGGGCTGAGATAGACCTTCTTCCTTCTCTCTCCTCAACCCCAAATCTCAATCTACACAGAGGTATGAACAGAATAAGAAATAGGACAGGTTCCCCAGCCTGATTAATTCAAAATCAGCCTGGACAGAGGAAGTAGGCTTCCCCTGGGGGTTGCGGCCTGTGTACTGCAGAAGTTAGGCATACAGAAGCTAGCCAATGGCTCTTGACTACTCTTGGCATGCAGCTCCGCAGAGAGCACTGTCCGTCTTACTCCCTGACTCTCCTCCTGGGGCCTGTGGAGATCATCAAGTGGCAGAGTGGTCTCAGGCCCAGAACACTGGAGTTGTCCCAGCTTGTCGCCTGCTGCTCGCGTCTCGAGAGCTTGCCCTCTGCCCTCATGTTGACATGCCCTCAGCTGTTTACAACCACCTGAACTCCAGCCCCAGGGGCTCCAATGCCCTCTTTGGGTCTCCACAGACACCACACACACAAACACACACATATTTACATAGTTAAAAAAAATAAATCTTCGAAAAAAATTTTCAGATCTTCCCTTCATTTCATTTTCTGCCTAGAGAACATGTCCTTCTCCTTGTCCAGAGCCCAGAGTGACCCCATCAGGCTAACAATGGCCAGACACAGCTTATTAAGTATTTACTTGTTTATTTAAGAAGAGAAAACAACTTACTCACTAAACTCAGACTCTCACAAATTTTATGAAAATATATTAACCTGGAAAATCTTTTTTGAAAAGTTGCTTGAAAGTATAAAGAGAAATTAAAAGGTGTTCATATCATATTTTCAAGAAAGAAGAATTTTAACTACCTCTCCAAGGATGGTACACTTTGTTTCTTAGAAGTACACCTTATCATAAAATAAAATTAGTGACTTATTTTTAGCTGGTTATTTTATTGAGATGTTGCAGATGTCTGCTGGTGAGACATCACAGGGTCCACTCTGGGGAAGCTAGGGGCTCTGCTGCTGCCTTGGCTTCCACTCTTCTGTCCCTGCATTGAGGCTCTTCAGAGTCTTGTGCTGGGTGGTGTCTGGCTTGATCTGTGGGAGAGAGAGACTCGCCAGGCCTGACCCCTCTTCCACAGCACATTATTAAGTGACTGAATGGCCCCATCTGTGGGCCACATTAAATGATTGTCACCTTTGAGATTAGATTCTGTGTCACACAAAACCATTGCCAGAATTCTGTCCCCAGAGACTAGTGAATGGGAAGTATTTCCATGGGCCAGTTTCTCAGTCCCTCTAAGGTTGGTTTGTTTTCAGTATTAAGAAGACATAATTCCAGCAAGCATTTATGGCACTTTTTAATATGTATATGTTAATACTCCTTTGGAGGGTGTAGAAATGGAAACAGAGTCTCACTCTGTAGCCCAGCAGGCCTGGAACTTCTGGCAATCCTCCTGCCTTAGCGTCACAAGTACTGGGTTTACACTATGCACAGTTTCCATAGTTTTCTCTTGAAATTGGAAAACTAGAGTTTCAACATCTGAGAAGAAAATAAGTTCCCAACTGTAGCTAATGATAGTGAAGGTTTTCTGTTTCCAGCATTTAGTCTTTGAGTACTTAAGGCTTAAATGTATCTCTTTTGAAAAATATTTTTATTGAAAATTTTTTATGTAATATGCTTTGCTCAAGTCTCCAGATATATCTGAGTGCAAATGAAAGTGCAAGAATTGTAAAGGCTGAGGTCCTTTTGTATAAGTGTATTCTATTTTAAATCATTGGCAAGTATAATAATCTGACTATTTTGCAGGAAATAAAATTCTATAATTTAATTTTGTCTTTTTAAAGCACTCATTTGTCTTTATTATTTTATTTGTTGTTATAATTTAATATAAAATTTTAAGTGGTGTAGCAGTGATTTGGGTGTCCTTTCCTCCCATCCTTTCTTCCCATTAGTAACTGGTTTCCTTCTGTTTTCTGTTGACCTCATGTTCTCTTGCCCTGCAGTCTGGTTCTCTTTCCCTGTTGATAGCTCAGATTCCTGTTTTATTAATATTTCCCCCACAGAGTTGCTTAGATGGTCTGGCTTGTTGCCCTCCTTTGTGTTTTTGCTGGGGGTGTCATTTATGAGCTTTGCAGCACAGTGCATTGTAGTCTTGATTTCTCTTCCACAGTAAAAGGTACCATGCTCATTCAACAGTATATGTGTCCGTCTTCGCTGGTGAGAGCAGACTATGGGGCCCTTGGACTCACATTTCTGCTGTTTAGGAAAGAATGGGTATTCTCGCCCTGTTGAATTCTTACTGATCCTTCGAGACCCAGCTTAATTTTACCTCTTTCACATCTTGTCTAATATACATAGGTTTTCCCCTACAACTATAACTTGTGTGTGCCTTTGTTATCTGGCACTCCATGCTCTTTCTTGGCAGACCAGATGCAATGCTTGCAGTCCAATAGGACATGGAGTCAGATGGCAGGCAGCAAGGATCACTTTGGATTGATTTTGCCTTGTCACATGTTCATTTGTTGGTGTCACAGTTCACCTTACTGTACTATGATGGTCTTGAGGATTGGGATCATAACTTACATTCCCTCACCTTCCTCACCTTGAATTGAGAGTGCAACTTGATATTTTATTTCTTCCTATGAAGTGTATTTTATTCAGACCTTAGTAATGTAGGGTATTTCCTCATCATCCCACAGCAGATGCAGGGCTGAAATGCAGTCTTCTTATTCTAGTTTGCTGCTCTGTGTGTGGGGACACAGCAGGGCTGTGGTAACAGCCAGTCGTGTGAGTCATAGTGCATACTCTCCAGCTGTGGGAGAGTGTACTAAGATGGCTTTTCATTTTCAGTTATAAAACAGACAATGCATGTACTCATGTGACACCATATTCAAAGAAAGTCTCCCTGCTGGCACTGTCCTGCAGACTCCTAGGCTTCTCTCCAAAAACAACAGTTGTTTCTGGTTTTGTATGAATGCTTCTAGAGTTACTTTACAGTATAGATACAAGCTTTTTAAAATGCAAACATTAAAGCACTATGAATTTCTCTATTTCTTTTTTTCACTTTACAGTGTATCTTAGAGATTGTTCGATCATTACCTAAAGAGCTGCCACATTCTTTTTGCAAAAAATAGCAATATATTCCGGACCAGATGTTGACCATATTTATTTAAGAGGACTCTTATCGACAGATCTTGGAGTAGTTTCTGGTCTTTTGATCTTACAGTGTTGTACCTTATAGTCTTGTAAACATGTCATTCCATGCCTGTACAGCCATTACCTCTAAAAAAAGCTCTAGAAGAATGTCTGGGGGTTGGATGTGTACATTTTAAGTCATTGTTGGTATCATCAGTTGCCCACTCTACTAGATACTCCATGTCATATCTCTGCAGAGCTCTAAGACAGTATTTGTTTCCCCACACTTGACACACTGTGTCAACTAACTTTTCAAATCTTTTCTTTAAAGGAGAAAATATATGCCTTGTTTTTTAATTGTTTTTCTCTTGTGAATGTATTTTCTCAATTGTTATAAATAATACTAAAAATGTAATTTGATGTTTGATTGTAAGTAGCTACCTCTACATTTCAAGCCATCTACTTATGCACATACCAGCTATGTGCAAAATACTGGCAAGATGCAAGTTCTTCACCTACATTTCTTCCTCTATAAAATGAGACTATTACACTTTTTCACAGTACCATGCTATTCCAAGTCTCACCATTAATTTATATAAGGGTGTGAAAGAAAAAAGACACTGCTCATTAGAGTGGTGCACGTCAAAATGAGAGATTCTAACACAGGCAGGGGAAGTGTGTATTTGAATGTTGTGGTTTGAAAGCTTGGTTCCCAGTTAGTGGGACTGTTTCAGAGGGACTAGATGTGGCCTTGTTGGAGATGTGTCACTGGGGGTAGGCTTTGAGTTTACAAAAGCCCATGTCATTCCCAGTTAGCTCTCTCTCTCTGCTTCATGCCTGTGGATCAGGACATAAGCTCTCAACTACTTCTCCCACACCATGTCTGCCTGTCTGCTGCCATGCTCCCTGCCATGATGGTCGTGGACCATCTGGAACTGTGAGCCCCATCAATATTTTCTACTATTAGTTGCCTTGATCTTGGTGTCTCATCACAACAATAGCAAAGTAACTAAGACATTGAGTCTCTGAAGTTTACTATTTATAGGGTTGTCAAGAGGATAAAATACAGTAGTACTCAGTACATAGTAGCTGCTCAGTAAATAGCTGTTTCTATAGTGAACAAAGAGTTACAAGGACGCTGATGCACCACTGATACTTACCACACAGTACATTGTCAAATATGATTGCTAGTATAATATTATAGTTATCAGAACGTGGACAGTGATGTGTCCCCGATGGATCCCATCTTCCCGTACCTAACACAGTGGCAAACGGGAAGTGCTGAGTGAATAGTTGGCTGAAGGAGTTCATCTGTTTCCTCCTCCAGTACTTAAGCAGAGCATTGTAGGACTGTCAGTCCTTCCTGGGGAGCAGATCCGGCAGCCATAGAGCTTCGGGTTCTGTGCTCTTATCCCCACCCCATTCCCTATACATTGACCTTATCAGAAACTGCTTGGTTTCATTTTAACAATAAACAAGTCCTCTGGAGCTTAGGTTAAACATTTAAGAATCTTTACTCATAAAACCAAAAGCCTTACATTGAAAGTGTTCATCGAAATATTGTCCCTGAGTAATTTTTCCAAAGGTCCCAATGTTTTCTACATAGTCTGTATAGGACACTAATAAGACTCACATAGGATTCATATACATCTTACCTTTGGAATTTACATTTTTACTGTAATTTTTACAACATACACACTCTAGGACTGTTGTTAAGTATGTTTCCACTCTAGAAAAGAGTGGAAATAAAGGCTTTTATTTTGCAGTACTATGAGTTTCTTACTTGAACTTGAGCTGGGAGGAGTTGTCATCTTCTTCCAGACTCACAGGATGTGGCCTGAAGAGCATCTTCTTTACAACATGGGCTCTGCTCCTGTAAGCTTGGTTTGAATTTCAGATTCTCTCATGGTCATCTGTCATAGACTTCACTTAACTTGTTGACATTTATTTCAATATTTCCATGTGACATGGGTCTCTCAATCTTCTGAAATTTTAAAAGGAAATTATGCTGATGTAGTTACTTTAAAAAGAGGAGACATGTAGTAAAAATGTGGAGTATTTTTATAAACATTAACAAATAGGACTGAGCCAGGCAGTGGTGGCACATGCCTTTAATCTCAGCACTCGTGAAGCAGAGGCAGGCAGATCTCTGAGTTCGAGGCCAGCCTGGTCTACAGAGCGAGATCCAGGAAAGGCGCAAAGCTACGCAGAGAAACCCTGTCCCGAAAAACAAAAAAACAAACAAACAAAAAGGACTACATGAGAGAAGATTGGCAGATGTGTGGATAATACATAAGGTAGTAACATGCTGAGGATAACATGAACTCAGCTAATATGAGAATTAGCTGGGCTAACCCAACTCTCCTGACAGCCCAACTCTGAGATGCTTTGACTGTACTCATATGTAAACCCGGCATCACCATGGCCTTAAGCATAGTTGAAGGTACCAGAGTTGTCTGAACCTGCTGATCCCAGCACAGCCAATCAGTCCTCTCTTAGGCCTCTGTGGGAAGACCTGTAGTTCTCCCTTTTCTCATGAGTGCTGAATATGGCTGGAGTTTACTTGGTGTGTCACAAAGGTCCACTTTTACCACAAATCCATTTACCAATGTGTGCGTTTGAGTTCACAATCACCTTTTACTTTCTTGAAAAAGATGTGGCTGAAACCTGAAAGTTTGCTCTGAAAATGGAGGCGAGGCTAGTGTCTCTCGTTAACCACCACCCATCTCTGCAGTGAGGCTTAGGCCAGCAGGTTCACATTGCTCCAGCTGTCACCAAGTGAGTGCCCTGAAGGCCAGCTAGCTCTCTAGACTGACTGTTAATTTATTTTCCCCTTTTTTGCACTGGAGAAGTTTGAACCTATATTCAGCAGTTATAATTCAAATGTATTCATTTTTACATAAAGCAAAATGTTCTTTATTCTTGAATGAGAGCTCTTTTCCAAACTGTGTTTTCATAATAATGTCTGAATCTATGAGGCCTATTCTTACAACTTTCCTCAAGGTGGTTAAAACCCTTACCTAAGTCTGTAAATTTCAGGTGATAGATTCCTAGCACAAGCCCACCAGGGTCTCTTCTCTTCTCTCCCTTCTCTTTAGATTTCTCTTCACTGGACTCTCTATGGTTCTGTTGGCCATTATCACCCGTGTTGGCTCCCATACATCCCAGCATGCATCCAGACTTCAGAGCATTCCCTCTAAAATGGTACCTCTGCCCAGGTATATGGCTGAGCTCCTCAAGTCCTCCCACCTGCCCTGTAACACAGGCTCACATGTGTTGTACATCATCTTGCCAAAGAGCAACATGGCTATCCAGCTTCTCAACCACAAGCAGAAAACCATTCTGAGTTATTCTCTGTCCCAGATGTGACCTCATCCTCTTTGTGGCCATTAACCCTTGTGTCAACCTTTGACAGTGTTCAATTTCTTCTCTCTCAAACTAGCATTTTTGTTTCCATTCGCAATGACCTCTTCCAAACCCAGCCCATTCTTCCACTGCTTTGACAAGCAGAGACTTGTGACCTACCATCCAGATCATCTTTGTCCCCATTGTAAAATACCACATGACTATAGGTCATTTACAGAACAAAGCCCCAGCAAGGAACTCTAAGGCTCTCTGTAATTTCTTTTATAAATTTTAAGAAAAGATTTATGTTTCAGTGTGTGTGTGTGTGTGTGTGTGTGTGTGTGTGTGTGTGTGTGTACTTGCATGAGCTTATGTGCACCATGTGTATGTAGGAGCATGTAGAGGCTACAAGAAGGAATTGAACACCCTTGGAAGGATTTATAGGTATTTGTGAGCTAACACATGGGTACTGAGAACCAAACCTGGGTCTTCTATTGCAGAAGTAAACACTCTTAACCACTGAGCCATTTCTCCAGCCTGAGAGTAGCTTCATACTCCTATTTTCTTATGCCTTCCTTGCCAAATTATGTCTCTCTTATACTCTCAATTCTCTACACTTGCATGCCATGCACACTGCTTCCAATTTCTGGAAGCTTCTGTTGACACGGTCACTGTTGCGTCTTTCAGCTCTGCCTTCTGAAAGTTGTCCCATTTCCCTCTACTTTCACCTCCTCCCAGGATTTCGGGAGCTCTTCTTGTCTTCCCCCATGCTCTGCTTCCCAATCTCATGGACTCCATGGACCTGTGTAGTGGGCTGTGTCCTCTCTGAGGACAGTGGTTGTGTTGGAATGATCTGTGTTCCTTCTGGATTCATGTAGAGGTCAGCAAATAGTAGATGTTCAGTATGGATGAGAATGATGGTTTCCTGGGCAGGAGTATGGTTCAGGATGGAGCATGTGCTTTTTAAAGGCCTGATTCTTACATGGATATTAGTGATAGGAGTATCTGAGCCATGCATTTCACTTTTATCTTCCACTTTTGTGGTCCATACACATGCAAGAAATTTAGAGGCTTACGTGGACGACTATGATTATATATTCCAAATTTAAATACCATCTTTTCTATTCTTTTTATATAAAATTATGTATAGTAACTTATAAGCTGTCTTTGTTCATCTCCTCTGCAGCTATGTGAAAAGGATATAGACTCCTCATAGTGGCAAGATGCTCCCTGTACTCCAGGAATTCTTAGCTTTAGTAGCTCATTAGAATCCTCTTGGGTGCCTTGCAGTGTGCTGGTACTTGTATCCTACACATGTATATAACATTGCTTTGCCCCTGAATGTTCTAAATGAAGGATTTATGCAAATTGCTTTATTATAAAGTTATTCATCCCCATTTTACTGAGAACTGAGCTTGAGCCTCTCCTACATCTTCAGTCACTCCTTTGCTGGCTGCCCCAGCACTTGTCCTAAATCTTACCACTGTCCTTAGTCATCTCTCCTCACTCTTGTGTGTGCAGTGCTTCTCTGACCCTCAAGTACAACTGATCTCTATGGATACTCTGCAAACAGCAGTCCTAAGTGTCGCCTTTGGATCTTTATTTTGCCACCGCCCTATGCAGTCTGAGGATGTCACTCTTCCTTTGGAAACGTAATTGCTTTATTGGATGTTTTATTTAGAACTATATTGTAAACAATCAACATGTGCTCTTAATAAGAAGAGATTGTTTATGCTTATAATTGATTACCTTCCATAACTGACTATCATGGTGGTTTCTGCATTAAGCAAGACTTGACTCTGAAGTCAGATTCACCAGCAGGCCTCACTTGGGTGAATTTTGATTTGAGTGGTACCATGGTCTCAAAGATCACTCATTGACAATACAACTTTGTTGGGCTCACCTCCTTGAGGAAGAGAGATCTATTTTCTAGAAAAGCTAACTGAATTTTCATTATTTCCAGTTGATTTGGATTATATATGCTTCCATGAATTGTGCCTGACCCAGTCAAGGTTTTTACCCCAAGATCACATTGCAGTGGCTGAGATATGAGAGATAAAGGGCTAGTGCAGCCTCTGAGAGAGGAAAAAGGAGGCAGAAAGAGAGGAGAAATATTCACAATATTGCACAGTCATAATATCCATATTTAAAAGTTTTACTAATATCTGAACAGTGTATTTAATTTGAAATGTCATATACATAGACATAGTAGTCATATTGAACCATTTTGAATTTCCACTGAGAAACCTGAGGAATAGTATTATCTATATGTAAGAGTCTCCCTATCATTTGAATTATACATATTTAATTTCAGATGCCATACATATAGAAATATTACAACTGTTTGATGTTACTGGGCAATTTGAGTTTCTTCTGAAAATTCTTAGGGATCGTGTGTGTGTGTGTGTGTGTGTGTGTGTGTATGTGATACTGTTTTATAAAAAATACAGGAAACTCGTGTCATTTAATTTATGAGCTATTTTTATACTAATATTATCACTTAATTGACATTCTAGAAGGTATGTAGAACGGTGTCTGAAGAACTGACTTCAAAGTTATGCTTTGTTACCCACCTGCCTAGACAACTTTGAATAAGTAGTTTGTCCTTTCTGATCACTGGCTTCATGCTAGATTCACATGACTCACAGAATCTCTAAGAGTATGTTGAAACAAGCTTCATTTGACAAGTCAGAGTTTAATGTTGCTTTTGAAGTTCACTACCTCATAAAATATCATTATAATTAAAAGATAATTCTCTTTGACCAACACATTATCTTTAATACTTAAAATATTTTCATTATTGTCCAAAGAAAGCTTAGAATCCCGTATAGTAAAAATCTACAATAAACTAAAAGGCTGGAGATGCAGCTGAGTAGGTAAAGAACTTGCCTAGCATGCACAAAGTAGATGTGGTGGGACACTCAGAAGATGGAGGCAGTAGGATCAGAAGATGAAGGTCATCTTCAGATGCACACCAAGTCTTAAGACAGGTTGGATAATGTGAGACATTATAATAATAATAATAGCTGTGTTGCTAACAAAATCCGAGTCCTGGCTACAGTTGTGAATAAAAGCCTAGACTTCTGGGAAGCAAAACAACTAAGTGCACAGCTCTTCCATTGTGCTAATGGAAAATGTATCACTCAGGAGTGATGGCTGTTCCTTGGGGTGAGTCTCTAAGTAGACTACACGCTACATAGTTTTCTCTGAGAGCACACTGAACAGCATAATGGACTACTCCATTATAAAAACTCACATTAGTAAGATTCAAAGCTGTTTTGCATAGTAGAGATGCAGTGTGCCCAGGGTTAGAACCTGCTGTTTGCTATGTGTACAACATGCATAACTTGCCTTCTCTAACTTTCTCATCTCTAAAATGGGACAAAAAAGCAGTACCTATCTCGCAGGTAATTATAGAGATTAAACAAGAGAATGTCTGTTGAAGAGATGAGTACAGGCTTGGAAAGCAATAAAGGCTCCATAAGTATTCCTTGTTAGAGTAATTAGTATTGTAAACTCTGTCAATAAATATTTATTGCTATAATTCTTTATCTTGAAAAGAATATTAGCATTGAGATAATCTCATTGTTATTAAAGGAAGCTGTGACTGAGACTTGGAAATATCACCAAGGTCTTTAAAGTAGATTTTTAAAAATCTAGCCATCTGGAAATCTAATGAAGAAAATGAAAATATTGTTCTGGTTCTCTGAGCCAATCAAAATTTTCTGGTGCTTTTGAAAACAAGGCAGTTGAGAGTAGCACTGTGACTCTCCAAGACACCACAGTCAGAAAAACCTGTGGTTGGCAGGATCAAAACCTGACCGATGTGAGTTCAGGGTGAACCCTCAGAGTTCTTGTACCTTGGAATAGTGCTGCCATGTATGAAGGCTCATTAACATCTTGCATCCAGTAGATGTGGTCTAGCCATCCACTTAGATGAAGATAGTTAATGTGCCTGATCTGTTAATAAAAAAATAAGAAAATAAATAAATAGATGCCTAGTACAGTGAACCAAATTCTACTAAGAATTCTAAGAGTAACCCAAAACATGATTACCTAGTTTTATATGATGATATATTGGTGGTAGATGGCTTATTAAATGCAATCAAAATAACATGGTGTGTATTTGGAGTCTTTAAATATTGGCCTTGGGATGGGTTGACAGCTTAGGGGGTCAGTTTAATACAGTCCTATTACTTTTCTTGCTTTGCGATGTGTGTATAGAAACAGAGGCCCACAGGCAGTTGGCTACTTACTGGTAAATCTATACCTTAACTTCAGATTAGCTGACAACTATTCTGGTGTGGCTTTCACCTCACCATACAATGTTTGGTTTTTATAGGTATTTTTCCCCTCTACTATTATTTATTTTTATTTTTAGATATTGTGGCTTTCTAATATTTGCATTCTGGAGAACACCTTGATTTCCATTTACTCTGGAGCCCAGAACTCTAGTATACCCCACCTTTTAGCAAGCAAGAATTGAACATTTTAACAAGGCCTTTGATTTTACTCACCTGAATGTGAATGTCCAGCTTACTGGCTTTGATCTAAGGGCAAGCATCCTCTCTGCAGAAGTTATGGTGGCTAGAATAATACATAGCTGTATATGGAGTCCATAGCTTCTTAAACTGAAATTGCATAACTGAGTTTGGAGCTCAAGAAAAATTGGCAACAATAAAAAATTTTTTAGAGGCTAGAGATGGCTCAGGAGCTAAAGCACATCCTGAAAAAGACCTGAGTCTGGATTGTCAGAGCCCATGTAAAAAAGCAAGGTGTGGCAGCAAACACATGTGATCTTAAGTCGAGGAGGACAAGTTCCTGGGGCTTACTGGCAAGCCAGTCTACCTGAAATGGCAAGCCCACATTCAGATAGAGACTTTGTTTAAAAAAAAAAAAAAAAAGCAAGGTGGGGAATGATAGAGGGAGACACCTAACATCCAACTGTGGCCTCCACATGTGCAGGCATGGGCAAGTACACCAGCATAAACACACACACACACACACACACACACACACACACGAGAGAGAGAGAGAGAGAGAGAGAGAGAGAGAGAGACTCAGAGAGAGACAGAGACAGAGAAAGTGAGACACAGAGACAGAAACAGAGAGATAGACACACACAAGAGAGAGAGACAGAGACAGAGAGAGAAAGAGAGAGACAGAGAGATAGAGAAAGTTTCTTGAATGTGCAGTGACAGAAAATTAATTCAAAATAAAATGTGTTTCATGTACTAGTCCATGTTGTATCTCATGACTTCATTGAAGCCTTTGTTACTTTGCACGGCCCATGCCATCATGCCATAATGCCATGTGATGCCAACAAATGCTGCCTGAAACAACTCAATGCAGATTCCAAGTTACTGTATGCTGTGTATTGCTGTGTTTTTACTGTACATGTTATTTGCCCTGCCTTTATCCATATATAATGGTTTAACTATAAAAACAATAACTTAATATTTTCCTACCATTATTGCTCAGCAAATACATATCAAATTGGTACAACTTTAGATTGTATTACAGTGTTTGATTTCAAAATTTGCTGTTTCGTAAATTTATATATAGAGAGATACATATATGTGTATATCTATATATATATAGATAGAATATATATATATATATATAGAGAGAGAGAGAATTAGTTTTAGTTTGCTATTAAGACAGAAATCCCAATAACTTCTGAAAATTTCCCTAATTGTACTTTTGCTGTTTTGTTCTACATATTTATTCAAAGGAAGATTCTCAGCATTGATGATCATAAATCAAAGTATCAATCAACTGAAAAAATGTTGAAGATGTTTTACATCCTGTAGCATCAAACTCTCAGCCAAGATTTAATTCTGTATGCAAAAGTATAGAAATATATCTTTTTGTTATTATATAAATATGCTGTCAGTCTTAATGAAGAGTAAAATTACATATGTACCAAAAATTGTCTTAAATTTCTTTCTGATTTATCATCAGTAAGTATTAGTTTACCTCTCTTATGGACCTGTATACCTGGAGTCATGTGACAGTTTCTCAGGGGAAAGGGTGGCAGGTGGAACAAATCTAAGAAACTGCTGTAGACCCACGTGATCTTGGGTCAGACGTAGCATTTGTAACCTGCCTCTTTCGTGCTGGCAGAAAGCCCAGGATTGGCTGGCCTGGTGGTAGTTCCTTCCTCCCGACAGCCTCTCCACTGCCATCACTGCAGAAATACTATGGCTAGGCCCAGGGTGGTGAGGTGGTAATGTGAAGGTGTAGCAGAAATCACCTGCCAGTTAGTGGTGACCATCAGTGCTATAAGAACTCATAGCCCTACTTCCCATGTACTACCTCCCATGTAGTCTTAAAAGAAATGTGATCCCTCAGACCAGGAAGATAGGTCAGCTAGGAGGCATGATTGCTCCAAGCCTGACAATCTGAGTTAGGGTTAGAACCCCAGGACCCACATGGTAAAGGGAAAAACTACCTCCCACAAGTTGTCCTCTGACCTCCACATGGCTCACCCTGGCGCGCGCGCGCGCGCGCGCGCGCGCGCACACACACACACACACACACACACACACACACACACACACAATTTCTGAAGAAAATATGTCATCCCAAAGACTATGATTTAAGGTAATGTATAAACTGTTCCAAAGTTCAGAAGTCCCCAAGCCAGACATAGTGGCAGCACACCTGTAATCCTAGCACTCAGGAGACAGAGGTAGGAAGACTTGTAAATTCTAAGTCAACCTAGTCTATATACCAAGTTCCAGGCCACATCAGATACCTACAAGTAAGAGAGAGTGAGACACACACACACACACAGAAAGAGAAAGAGAGAGGGAGGGGGAGAGGGAGGGGGAGGGAGGGAGAGAGGGAGGGAGGGAGGGGGAGAGGGAGAGGGAGAGAGAAAGGTAGGTAGGTTAGGTAGGTACATATGTAAGTACATACATACAACACATACATAGGAACATAAATAAAAGGCTATATCTCAGTGATAGCATGCTTAGTGGCATACACAGGCAAATATTGTATTCAGTCTGAATGCCAATCTCATGGGGATCCAGGCTTCTATCCTTTAATGCAGTATCATTATCTGTAGGGAGGACTGGAAGGAGTAAATTCCACCTTCTCTTGAAAAGTCTGTGACTTTGTCGGAGATAGGGATATCTCTGTTTGTATATCAACTGGGTTTTTTTTTTCCATTTTTAACATAAACAGTGCTGAATTTCAGAAATCCTAGTTGTTTGTGGTAGTAACTTCCTGTCATGTGGTTTAAATTATACGTTGTAGCTGAACCAGTCTGACACGTATCTTTGGTGGGGTCACTTGGTCTTCTCTTGTACACTTGAATGCAGCTACTAGTCTTTCCTTCCTTGTCATGTGTCTTCCTTACCTATGAGGTCTTTACTGAAATGTAAAAAACCAGAATATTCTCCATAAATGAGTCAAAAGCAATTAGATGCTAACTGCCCTGGTTTTGGTAGACAGGAAACATAAGTTTACTCCCTGGGAAGACCAGCTCTTGTGTAACTTTCCTAAAACTGGGAAAAACATAGCCAGAAGCTAGAAGGACTCTTGATTGGGCCAGAGCATTTAATTCTGTTGCATGGTTTGTAATTGCATCAGGGAAGACCTGCCTGAAGTAGAGAAAAGTCTTTATATATATATATATTGGTTTTTTGGAGATAGGATTTCTCTGTGTAATAGCCCCGGCTGTCCTGGAACTCACTTTGTAGGTCAGGCTGGCCTGCAACTCACAAAGATCCACCTGCCTCTGCTACTGGTGTTAAAGGTGTATGCCACCACCCCAGAGTATAAATATTTATAAAGAAATACAACTTACTGCTTTCAAGCAATGAGTATTTCAGTATTCCAAAATAATGCATGTTGTGATTCTTTTTTATAAAAGGTTTTTAAAAATAATACATATATGTTTATGCATGTCTGTTTGGAGGCACGTGCACATGAGTGCAGGTGCTCTTGGAGGCTGGAAGAGGGTGTTGGATCTCTTTGAGTTGCAGTTATAGGAGATTGACCTGGGTGCTAGGAACAGAACTTGGGTCCTTTGCAAGAGTAGCAAGCCCCTTGACTGCTGAGCCATCTTTCTAGCCCCATGATGTAATGATTTTAATAAGACTTAAAATGGAAATGTGTAGCCACAGGAAAATTCCTAACCCAACTGATAATTAAAGCAACATAAATTCAGATACCTATAAATCATTGCTCTCCCTGTAAAGTTAAAAAAGATTTGTAAGTTGACATTACAGTATAGGATGAGAATATTAATTTTAGAAGGAGCCTTAAAGTTAGCAGATTAGTTCAGCTTCTGAAAAATCTACCCTAAGAAAATAATCTTCAAGATGAAAATACATCGCTCTACTGCATTATTAGAAGAGAGGGAGGGAGGGAGGTAAAGCATAAATGTTTGCTTTTAACGAAACCGGTTATATCACCTCTGGGTCGTTGGCTGAGATCACATGCAGGGATCAGTTATGTATGTGCACTGTAACCCCCAGCTGAGAACCTATGTCTACACAGAATCTATACCAGTGTGCAAGTGAAAGTGCTCCTGTGAAGGGAGAAGATGCTTGAAAATGTCTTATGTAAGTTACGAATTCTGTCCTGTTTCAGAACTGCATAATGAAAACAGAAGGAAATGCCATTGTTTTTAAGTCTCTAAATGCACTCATCTGACTTAATATGTTAATATGTATAGTCCTCCTGTCACTTGCTACAGCATCATAAAGTAAGACAGCCCTCCCTCCAGACTGTCTCCTGGCAGGTGGAGCCAGTTAAAATATAATTTTTATCTTATAGAGAGCTTATCTTTACATAACACATTAAGGCTTTTCACTTTTATTGACCTTTATTCCTGTGACTTTTAAAATACCATCTAAGTATCTCAACATTTTTGCCACAGAACCCTTCTGGAAGAAGTTGTATTTGTTGAAATTTTCTCTTTGCTTGCACATATGTCTCCCTCCCCAAAACTAGAATTCCAGTGGCTATTAGGAGGCAGTTCCTATATATTTATTTTCATTTTTTGTGAGGCCCTGGAGTGCATAGGATCATTCAACATTTTCTAAGCACACATGATCCATTTATGGAGACAAAGCATCTTGTGTCTCTCTAGTTGTTTTGATGTAAGGCTTTTCAAGAAACAGGAAACATCCTTCAGCCGCCTTTCTCCCTACAATTGCCCCAGAAATAATCATTAGTATTAAACACAACAGCCTCAAACCGTTTCCCAGAGATCTCTGGAGAAAGACTGCAAAGTGACACTGAAACATTTGGGGTTCTTTATAATAAAGCTCATCCAAAAGAAGCGAGATGCCACTTTACATGTTGGGCGGGCAGTGGCAGCTGCTTTATTACTGTGTGGCACTGTCCCATCCTAAATCAAATGGGAGATGGGTGCTGTTTGACAGAATCTGTCATCAGCGTTAACATTATTAAAATAATTTCAAAGCTGCTGCTTCCTAAGCTTAAGGATGGGCTGTTGCTTTGTCCAGGCCTCCCCAGCTCTGGTGCTGAGTACTCCAGGTTGAACATGCCCACACCAGATTTTCTAGACAGCCGGGCCTCAGCTACCAGTTTTTATCCCAGTGGGACAGTGCAGCTATGTTCCTGGCGTTTTCTGCCTATTACCAGTTAGGGTCTGTGAACAGAATCTCCATTTGTGAGAACCTCATTGTGGATAGCACGCAGTGGTCTTTTCATTTTGATTGATGCCTCTGGTTCTGCACCATCTGGCTTCTGATAGGCTGCATTAATCATATCCCGAACTAAGAAAGTGTAGACATGTCTGCTTAATATGTACCCATACATAATGTAACATTAGTTATTCATTCAGCTTGCAAGGCAGAGTCATAATATACGCAAGGTCTTTATATAGTAAAGCATAAATATTAATATGTGACCCATTAATGCTGTTTTTACTTCTGCTAACCTCCCCCTCATACATTTGTTTATGAAGATTGAGGAATTAAGAAAAAGACTGTGTACACAGTTGGCCTGACCACACCACATTATGCTGGCCCCTTATATGAATTTAGAGTGATGCACAACCCTCACCCCACTCCCTGTGTTCACTATCTCCTTCTCCAATTGCCTCTTGAAACATGGGTTAAATGCAAGTAGCAAACGGATGCTTTCCTGTCATATGAACTCCTTGCACTGAATGTAGGCCATTGCATGCAAGCGTCGCTGGGGACAACTGTGGCCCTACTCTTTTGTGCTGCCTCTGTCTGGCTCCACTCTTTACGAGCTCCTGTCCCCTGCTGTGTATTAATGTTAAGAAAGAAGAGGGGCCAGGAAAGCAGAATAGGAATTCACAAGTCAGATAAAATAGACTCCAAATTTAGGGCCTCTATCCTTAACAGTAGTTCAAATTTGGTTTTAGAAATTTGCTAGGACCTTTTTCTAGGAGGGGAGATTTAGTGAGTATTAATCATAATCCCTTCAGTATGGAGAGGAGGGAGGGAATGAATTTCAACTCTCCTGGGAAGTTACCTCGCTCAGCATTGCTGGAGCATATTTCTTGCAGTAGCAAATTAAAACCATAACTTCAAAAAACACATTTTATGTTTTATTAATTGTGTTTTGTCATAACAATACCATATTCCTATGTGGTTACATCTTCTTATATGTGTGCCAAACTCAAAGTATGTGTTTTAATGAATTGTACTATTGAAGTGTGAGCAAAGATTAATGCTTGTATGCCGCAGAATGCAAAATACAGCACACACTATAATAGTGATCTATCATGGAATAAAGCCTGGGAAAGAAGGCACATGCTCAGAGTTTGTGTTAGAAATAAGCAAACTGCAGCCTCTGTTTGAAATGTAATTTCATGAGGTTTAATTAGTCACCTAAGCACCAGGAGCAATACCCATAGAATGTATGTGAGATATTACCTGCTCAGAAACGGTCATCTTAAGACTTGTCATATTAAGATGGCACATGAAGAGCCGGGAAGAATCGTTCTGAGGTAAAATCAGCCATTTAACATTCACCTCATCTGTTTCTTACTTTAAAATTCATTTTTTATGTTTCTCCCAATAATTTAGAACTCATCATTACTTAATTCATTTTATTAATTGAGTTTTTAAAAGTACACTTCCAGTCAACAACACTGCATAGACAAATGAGAAAACAGAACCTCACGGAATCAGGCTCCCACTGTGTCGATGCTCTTGTAGCTCAGAATTTAGGCAGAGTGCTGATTCTGCCAGAGAACATGGGGATGGTGTCTTGGCTGCGCATCTCCTTGGATGATCCAAAAATAACTGTCAACTGGCTAGGCTGTTTCCAAGTTAACCCTATTTTAAGAGATTTATTGTCTTAGTGAGCTTGCTTTGTAACAAAAGAAGAAAGAAAAATCTTAGTGACCTCCAGCCTGAAAAGACAGGTGATCCCTCCTTCGATTCTACTTAATAGTTTGTAAGATTCATTCAGTAAGATTCTTGTGTTACCATTTGCAAAGGTGATGCTGATTTACGTTTCCTGCACTGTATCTATTATGTGTGAGTACATGCCTTAAGATCCAGGCACTGTGAAGAACCAATGAAATGATGCCAGCATGTGCTTCCTGCTGCCTAAATGCTGCTTCTTGCATGAGTTCCCTTGAGGATTTCTGGCTCAGGCTAAAATCTGTTCTTAACCTATTAGGGGCTGAACTCTGGTGAAATGCAGTATGATTCCATTTCCTTCTGTAAGCAACAAATAAACTGTTGGGCTGTGCTTCTGGAAATTAAGGGTACACATTGTGAAGACTGGGCAGGACAAAATGAGAAGTCTTTTAAAGAAAACCATTTCATCATCTCAGGAAGGCAAAGCAGGCAGCTTCCAAGAGGCTAGAGCTTGAATCCTCCACTACAGGACAGGGCTTGGGCAAACATGTCGGGAGGCTGGGGGCTTTCTTCTTCCGCCACAGTCCTTATATTTTGATTAAATGTACAGCAAATCTGTAAATATCCTTTCATAGTTTATAAATACCAAAGACAAGTTACTTTTATATTTATAACTTCGCTTGTGTATGTACATGTGCATGTATAGGTGCATGTGCACACAATGTGGAAACGGAAGATCAACTCCAGTGTTATTCCTCCAGCCCTGTCCACTTTCCTTTCTGAGTCTGATCAGCCTGGAACTCATCACTTAGGCTCACTGGCCAGTCAGCTCCAGGGATCCTCCTGTACCTCCCTCTCCAGGGCTGCAGTTACAGTTGTGTGCCGCCCTGTTTGGTGCTTTTCATTTGGACTTCAGTGATTGAACTTACATTGTCATGCATGCGTAGGCAACATTTCACCTCCTGAGCTGCTTGCTCAGATCTTCTTGGTAACTACTTCTCTTTCAAATGTTTTTTATACTAAAATAGAATTATATTATTTTGTCCTTTCATTTCTTCCCTCCAACCTTTCCTATGCATCCCCTCTTGCTCTCTCAAGTTCATGGCCTCTGTTTATTTATTATTACAGAGACACATATATTCCTAAATATAAAACTACAACCTGCTCACTCTGTATAATGTTACTTGTATGTATGTGCTTTCAGGGCTGACCACTTGATATTGGATTAATGCATCTGTTTTGCTACATTTTTACCTTATCAGAAACATAGGAACTCACTTTTCTTCATTGTCCTATTTTATAGTTTTTAGTGTTGCCGTATTGTCAAGAAGCAAACAGACATATGTGAGGCTCTCCAAATCCCAGGACAGCACCTTCATTCCAGGCTCTCCATAGCTGTTAGCTGGAGTCAGGTGTCCTCTGTCCACTTGCATTTAGTGTCACAGAGTAGACCAGTGTCAGTGTATGGATAGTCTGTCCTTGTGAGTGGGACTCAGTAGTTCTTCTGTGATACGTTATAAAGCTGACATTCATTACTTCTGTTACGGTGTGTGTGAGGCTCTGGAAATAGACACAGTAAGGCTCTGGATGCCCACTTACACTCTGCTATCTGGAAATCCTCACTGCATAGTACCTACCATACTGCAATTATTCAGTTCTAAGTTGAAGATACTGCTCTTAGTGGAAAAGCAAACTTACATTTAATCATAGTTGAATATTAACCATGAATCATATGAATCATAACCTGAATATTACTAATTATAAGTATGTCATTTATTGATGACCTGTTCTTGACCCTTCCTGCCAAAGGTGGTCTTATCACATAAAGAAGGAAGCTACTCTCATTGTTCCTACAGTCTACTGAATCTCTCAGAAGGTAGTTAAAGCATGAAAAGCTACAAAACAACAGCTAAAGCCATCCTCTGTATAGACAAGATAGTGAGGTAGCTCTCTTTTGAGAGAGCTTTATTATTCAGACACTTTTGAAGTAAAACACTTTGAGAAAATAATTTTTTCACAAAGCAATAATTTCATTAGAATTATTGGTTGAAGAGCCTATGCACAGAATAAACTGAGAGTATGATTGCTCTTTGAGTTCATGGTATCGACAGCAGAAATGCAGACTAATGAAAGGGAGTGCCCCAATACAGTTAATGTAGGTAAACACTGGAGGAGACAGGAGCTGCCCGTAAAGCACCTTGGCAGCCATGCTTTCCCTAGAAGTGCGTGAACTCACCATCAAGCCATTCACGTTCCTTGACAAACACTGACTGTCCATCGCTGCGACCACGCTGTACACTCACAAGGCTCACGTGCCAGAACCTCCCTTTGCTTCTCTGGATCTTTTCCTCATGTTATTCTTGCTGTTTAGTTAACTTCCTGTTCCTTCTCCTTCCTCCCTCCCCTCCCTTCCCTAGCTTTTCCTTCTCTTCCTGACCCTTTCATCATCCTCTCTCTCTCCCTCCCTCCCTCCCTCCCTCCCTCCCTGCCTCCCTGCCTCCCTCCCTCCCTCCCTCCCTCCCTTCCTTCCTTCCTTCCTTTATGGTGCTAGGGATTGAACCCAGGACCTTGAGCATGCTGGGCACGTGCTCTAACAGGGAGCTGTGCCCCTAGCCCTCTTTCTTCTTTCCCCTTAACCAGTAATTTGCTTCTCTATGTGTTATTAGAGGCTCAATTTTGTTACAAATGGAGTTATTGCCATCTGTATTTTGTCATGCAAAAGAAAATGACTCCTCCAAATCAACTCGGTGACTTGGCCATAATAATCACCATTCTCCCTCCCTCTGTCCATCCCTCCCCCACCCCTGCCCTTCCCTCTCTTCCCCTCCTGCCCTTCCAGCCTCCTCCTCTCTCCCTTTTGCAACCCTGCTGTCTTTCTTGCAAAAAGTTTATTGCCATCTGCATTTTGTCATGCAAAAGAAAATGACTCCTCCAAATAAATTCAATGACTTGGCCATAATAATCATCATTCTTCCTCTCTCCCTCCTCCTCCTTCTCCTCCTCCCCTCTTCCTCCCCCCATCCCGCCCCACTCCTCCTCTCTGCCTTTCCCTTTCCCTCCCCTCCCCTCTTGCAAAACTTTCTGCTGTCATTTCAGTCACAGATAACCACAACCCAAAGCTTTTAAAATCTCCGACATTTGACAGACATGATTTCATTTCTAACCTTTTTTGTAATCCAGATTTGTTAAAACTCTAGGCAGCATCTGTAGATTAGAAAAAGCAAATACTTCCATCCAACTGGCCCTGTCCGGCATGTGCACACTCTCACTGACTACTTGGGGGAACTTTGGGCACATTTCCTAATCCTTCTGACCCATGCATTTGTCATCTGTGAAAAAGGGAAAATACTGTCTTATTTTTGTGGCAAATGAAACTGTGAACAGCTGATTTGTAGAAATAGCCCATAAAATCTCTTACCTGTTACCTTCCCATTCCTGCTAAGTAATTTCTATGTAGTATGTCTAGTGCAGACATTGGAAAAACTGAGTTATTAAATACAAAACTACATTTCATGTTTGACTTCTTACATCTTTCCATGGTAATTAGACAAAATGCATTGGAATAAGGAACTACACCAGGATCAGCTTAGTTGATCCCACTGATAATACAAAGTGCAAAGCCAGGCCCAATCCTGGGGATAATGGAAGTCAAACTTGCTTCATGGGGCAGTGAGTGTCTCTTCACCTCTGTGTGTCCTTTTCCATGCTGAGGACCTCAGCTACCTCTTCTCATTTCCAGTCACCCAAAGCCACACCTGTTTCCAGGACAATGCAATAAGCTTGGCCATTTCTGGGTGTAAATTATTAAGGAGGGTCAGTGGGAGAGACTCCTGGAGATGTTCAATTTGAAAAGAGAACGGTGTTTAAGCTGACGTCCAATCTCCTGATTGTTGGTGCTCAGTGACAGCACACCTTCCTGTTTTGTAGCAGACTTGCTGCAACGGGTTATCTTGGTGTGCATGAAAAGTTACCAATTTTAAATTGGTTTTTGCCCCCATAAGAAGTCCCTTTTCATGATTTGTGACCTGATCAAGGAGATCCATAAATCACTGGAAACTGCTTCCTTCAGACAGAAGCCCATCACTCCCAGAGAGTCTGGTGTCATTGACTGGAGGGTGAGGCATGTCACCAGAGGAAGCAGCCCACACTAAACATCAGGTGGCATCTGCTGGGTGCCATTACTCAAGATTATCTGCATGCCCCTAATGAAAATATGATAAGCCTGAAGGAGGAAAGACAGCTCCAGCCCTTAGTGCAAAAGTATTCTCACAATGCCTTCCTTTAATATCTGTGCTCATAGAAATACCTGAACACAACTGCACATCTCGTTAATTATAAAGATGCCCATTATAGGCAAGAATGTAACTTTCCCCTCAGGTAAATCAAGATGGCATTTTCCCCACAGTCTCTAATAGGGAAAGCCCAGGGTTGCTGGCAGTCTTAGCTTTCTGCTGATTATGTTTCTCTGTTGTTCTCTTCTTAGAAGATGTAAGCCAAATGTGAAAGGTCAAGGGGAGGAGCAGAGAAGAATCCACTAATGGCTAACTGTACCCATGAAGCACATGAACAATGCTGTCAAATGCTGAGTTGTATATGGCCTTCTGTTTTTAGTTAATTATACCTTAGCTACTAGATTATAAATTTCTCGAGATTAGGGACCATGTCTTCTGTTCTCCAATACCCCTCAAGGAACCTAGAAAAGGAGTTGACGTTTAAAGGGTTCTAAATAAATGCTTGTTGAGTGGAATTGAATTTATGGCTATGTTACATATCAATTATTTATACTAAGACCACACAAAAATACTAGAGGAATTTGATGTAGTTTTCAGGGGACACAATATGGTCTTGTGCCTCTACCCACCCCCTGGACATACCTTAGGATAATACATTCATTCAGGCACACTGGTGCCCTTCTTCCTAAAGGGCTTGTCTGCTCTCTGACTAAATCATATACCTACATTAGGATCTTACCCAGGGCTAATAACACTCTCTCAAGGGGGTATATTGAAGGAAGAAGGGCATATCATTTGTAATGATGCTACTGGCATTTGATGCCCAGGGACCAAGGATGCTAAATATCCTGAATGTTGCCATCTGTCACAGGAAGAAAACATAGCCGCTGGCACCTGTTATTAACAAGCTGGATTTCTTAAAATGTGTGTTCAGAATTCCACTTGAGCCTTTTGCTTTTGTCCCATGCTCCTTCAGTCTGTGTATGCTCTGCTGAGCTCCTTCACCCTCCTCCAGGCACTCTGTCTTCTCACTCATCTCTGCATCTCTTCTTCTCCTACCCTACCTCCTGCTCCTCCTCCTCCTGCAGGACTCAGTTCAGGCAGGAGCTTCCCAATGAAGCCTCTGCTGAGATTACATCCAGAGGAGGCTAGGGGGCTCCTTGACGTTCTACACATTCAGTTGATTGTGACCTTTTCTTTCTCCCACTGGACTAAAAACATGTCCCAGGCATTCATTCACTGCCTGTCACATCCTGGTTACTTGATGAATAAGTTCTTATTCAATGAATCCGTCACTGACACTGTCAGGTAGGAATTAGTTTATATAGAGAACATTTAATGTTATCTCACACTGACTAGGAAGAACCTGATACCAGGCAAGCCCAGGATAGCAACAACCCTGGCAATGTACATAGGGAACCTTTCTTGTCAGTGCTAGAGAAGAGGTAAAGAGAAGGCTAGCCCTTAGTGGGGGCTGGCCAGCAGTAACCAAACTGTGTTCTTTGGACCCAGCTTGGCCACAAAAGTACTGACCTGAAACTTAGAATTTAGAATGAGTATTTAGGAATTTGATAATAATTTCATGCCTTTTTCTACTAAAACCAAAAGAACTTGCCTTTAATTCCATTTTTCTGGCTATTACTATTTATCATGTTTTAAAAATACATTGGCTCCTGATGGAACTGAAACTTTTTTCAAAGAAGGAAGGTCTTGCAGTTGACGGCATCAGGTGTTCCCTGCCATGCCATTTCACAGCAGATACCTAGCCAGGTGCTGAGGAAACCAGCCTTGCCTTAAGTTCTTCTCCCCTTTGCTCTACTCTGGCTAGGCACTGTTGTGACTACAATGTGTGCAGCTAGACAGGCACTTCTGACCACTTAGAGCTCTAGGGAAGGCACCCAGAAAGCCCCAGTCTCTCCCAGAGAAGCAGGCTGCACTCACAGAACTGAGTGTCCCATTTCCACACCATACCAGGATGTGTGGCATCACTGCTAAACCACCACAGCCTTCCTTCTAGGGAGTTGGTGGCTCCCAGCATGCACCTGAAGATGAGCAGCTGGAGAACTGAGTGAGGCCCACTGAAGGCAGGTGTTATGACCTCTCAGACCCTTGTGGACAGACGAGTAGCCGAGATGAGGCTGTGGTTGGGAGGCCTAGGGGGTGAAGTGCCCTGGGACTGGTCAGCAGTGCTCATCTCACTAGCAAAACCATAAACAATTGTGAAATTTGCTCATCTCACTAGCAAAACCATAAACAATTGTGAAATTTTCTTGCAGTTCTTTTTTGCAGCTCAGTGGTACAGCTCTCCAATGTGAACTTTTAGGTGATAATATCAAGTCACAAGGTCAAGATGTTAGACAACACCTGAGAGGAAAGGGAACCCCAAAATATGATAATACAACTCCAAAGAGTATGTGCGAACTACTTGATGAGCAAATTCAAGCAAGGAAATGTTATTTTCAGAAAGTTCCTAAAGACATGGGCGATACGGTGATGGCAGGCGCATATTATTGCCGTGTGTATACAGCAGTCCAACTCTCATAAAGATGGCTAATACGGAGCAGTGTTGGCGTGCCTGATAGGAAAACTCAGCAGCTTTGCTTATAAGAGTTCTAACTAGGGCAGGGAAAAACGTCTTGCCAGACAGCATGTCTGCTTTGTTTGGAAGAGAAGCATAAATATCTAATTTGCCTTGTAACAGAGTGGAATGCATAATCCACCAGTGTGTAGCCACATCATCATGCCATCCAGCTCTGAATGCAGGAATAGGACTAATCTACCAGCTCACCCTGGTCCTCACTCTCAGATCCAAAATGAAAACATCCAAATTCATATTCCATGTAGTCACATCTCATTTCTTAGAAGTTAAAACACAATTTTGTAGAAAGATGAAATCTAAGAGCATCCAACGGGGAGAAGCTAACCATGTCCCGAATGAAGATGGGACCCACAATAATCCATTTCCAAGTGTATTTTCCTCTTACAATTTCTCTGGTTTGTTGGGGTTTGGGTGTGTTTATTTGTTTGTTTGGGGTTTTTGGTTTTTTTTTTTTTTCTTTTTAAGTAGTGCCTCATCAAAGCAAATATGTCTGTGGTGATAAATGTGTCTTTGGCTGTGAGGTGGACCACGTAGATCTTCCTGTCAGCGTGTGTTCACCCAGATTCTGACCATCTTGAAGGAAAGTAAGGGTGATGAGGAACCACAAACAGCTCAAGTTTTGTGTCTGAATAAAAATGGACTTGATAACATGTAAACAAGGAACTAACGTTTTGATTTTTAATTTGTCAGACTTTTAGTGTTAAACTGGTGCTTTGCACAGGCCTTGTTTCTGTTTCTGGGTGCATTTGTGCTACACAAAAGCAAATGGGTTTTGATGAACCCGTGAAATGACCCACTGTGCTCTCATGTAGAATGCTCAGCTATAGTGATTGTCTGATGCTGTTTTCTTTCCACATTGAGTCAACCTGAGAGACTGTTGATTGTACCAAACACCGCTGCTTAATGCCATAATTCTCCAGCCCTCTGTCGCGAGGGACCCTACTTGGGAGGTTAATTGTGTATGTTTCTGCTTTCTGTTGAAAGGCCAGTGACAGCCTGTCTAGAGCAACTCAAGACATACAACAGTCCATGTCAAATGCCAAACTGCCTGCTGTTCTGGCACCAAGAGGGCTGAGTGAAGAGACAGTCTAAAGGTGAAAACACCAAAATGTTTAGTAGAAAGCTGGATGTGGCAGTATGAATCTGTAATGCCGGTGCTGGAGAGAGAGGCAGGTGGGTCCCTAAATCTGATGGCCAGACAGCCTAGCCTCCTTGGTAGGCTCCAGGCCAGTGACAGAAAGTAGCTGGAAAAACAAGGTAGACATTCCTTAAGAAAGGGCACTTGCAGTTGACTTCTGACCTCCAAGGGCACACACATACACCTCCCCCACACTGGCACACACACATACACAGGAGCGTGCACAAACCCCCTATGCACATAAATTGCATTAATCACTCTAATCTATGCAGTTCTCGATAGGGATGAATCATCTCTATATGAAGTCATGCACTCTAACAGGTTTCTTTCTACCCTTTCTTGGTTCTCAATTTTCTCACCCACAAAGTGCGCATTAAATTGCAAGCAGCGCTCTTAACCCCAGAGCTGTGAAAGAGAAACAATGCAGAGCTTTGAATTCACATAAATTAACACATGTTTTTGTAATAATTTTTGAGATTATAACATAGCATTTCGTTTGTTTCCTTTCCTCCTTCTAACTCTCCCATGTACCTCCCCACTCTTGTTTTTAAAGCAAGTGCTACAGGCTAAGTGACAGGCGGTGAGTATACATTCTAGTGACAGATCATATCAGTTCTGAAAACCCGAAGAGGATCAGTTGATAAAGTGCCTGCTGTACCCTCACAGGGGCCTGAGTTCAGATCTCAGCTCCCATGCAAATGCTGGGCACAGTGGTGCATATCTGTAACCCCGTGTTCCAAAGGGAGAAAGATGGAGGGGCTTGGATCCCCAGAGCATCCTGGCCAACCAGTCTAGCCAATCAGTGAGCTCTGGGATCACTGAGAGATGCTGCCTCAAATAAACAAACAAGAGGAAGAGAGAGAAGATAGACAACTAGCATCATCCTCTAGTTTCTAAACATAAGTATGTGTGCACGAACAAGTGTATATGCTACACACATGCCCAGAATAAACAACTTTAAATAAAAATCTCAATGACATGAGACCAGGTGAGCTGGGTAGAAGTACAGGTTGCTGAGGTGTGGGACAAGGAGAACGGCACAGCGTCACTGCCTCTAAATGCCTTCTGTTAGAAGTATTCTCTTTACCCTCCATCTGAAATTCACAGTGGCATCAACCTCATCATGTATGCACAATCAGCTCTGTTTTGCTGGGCTTGAACCCTAGGTGGTCATGTCCCCTTGGTGACTTGGAGCCTTCAGGAATTTAATGTCTTGCATGTGTTCTATGTTCTGTGTGGGCTGCAGAGTGAAGTGGAGGGAGCTCCACTGCCAGCTTTGGTCCACAGCCTGCATTTCCAGGAAGCCACTTCATCCTTGTAACTGCTGAGAATGTGCAGAGTTTCATCTCAGCTCCCAATGACAAAAAACAGAAAGTCTATAAATTTTTTAAATGATACCACTAACGTAAAATACGCTTGTTTATTGCTGATCTTTCCTCATTTAGAGTAAACAGCTTTATAGTGACTCCCTAACACCACCGGCTTTGTAAGAGCACTATGAAAAGATGTATTTTTCCCCCCTTTGGAATTGTTTGGAAAGTCCTAGAAAACCAGAATTCTTTCAGTCCTCAATCAAACACCCATCTCAACATGTGGCACTTTCAGTCTACTTCATTAATAACTAGGTATTTGACCTTAATTCATTCCTAGTGGTTTGGATGGAGGTGATGATAATAAAAGCCAGGGCATTCATAGGTGATAGGCAAGCCCTCTACCACAGAGCTATACCCCTAACACAGTGACCAGATGATCCTTTCTATTTAAGAAACAAGATTTTACTAATCTGGCCAAAAATCACTGAGTCAGATTTGCAGTTTATGAATTAGAGACAGAATGAAATCTGTAATTTTCAAATTCAAATCATAGAGACCATCTTATCAAGCCATGTCACAGACCAGAAGAGCACAGTCTCAGCCTGAAGTCCCACAGCTAGTTTGTGGCTGAGCCTATAGTTTGATATCATTTGTTGTCACTAGGCAACCAAAGAGTTGTATTTCTGGAACCCCAACCAGAGGTGGGGTGGACTGGAATGAAACACTTTTTATCAAGTGAAAACTGATGGACAGTGAGGTATGAACTTCTCAGCTGTAGGTATTCAGTGTGGCAGCATTCTCCTGTATCAGTGGGTCTGACTGTGTGTAATAGAATTACCTAGTTTTAAAAAAAAAATCATTAAATACGGCTTTGGATGTCAGAGTCCAGTATCTGTCTGAGCTCCAACAGGTATTTCCTGGGTCATGAGTTTTTTTAACTGAAATTAAAATAAGAATATGGCTAATGTAAACATGGAATACCAATCATCTCTAAAGATTACAAACAGAGAGACAGAGAGAGAGAGAGAATTAAATCAAGTTCATTTCCCATATGCCACAGAGAATGTGCATGTTCATGTATGTGTAATTTGTCTCCCCAACCTTCCCAGTCTATACTACCAACCCCAGCCAGGGTAGGCTCAGAATAAATGTGAAAAGGTACTGTTGCCTTTCTACTGACTGGTGAGAGTTGTAAAGTAGAAAGAAAATGTATAGTGTTATTTCTAGACCCTGCAGTGTTGTTGGAGTGGTAGGCCAACCTCTCTGATCCTCTTTGACCTGACTGCCTACCCAGGGTTCTTGTCATCCTATAATCAAACTCTCCTTTTAGGCTGGAGATGTGAATCAGTTGGTAGTGTGCTTGCTTACCGTGCATAAAGCTCTTGACTCCACTCCCACACTGCATAGAGCAGGCATAGTGACACACACCTGGAATCAGCACTCAGGAGCCTGAGGCAGGAAGAGCTGAAGGTCAGAGTCACCCTTGACTCCATAATGAAAACAGGCCAGCCTAAGTTATATGAGACCATATCCCAAAAAAAATAACCCTTCTGCTCTCCTCTGTACTTCTCTCATCTAATCCAGGCTCAAAGCTGCATTATGGGTATCTGTGGTCTATCAGCAGTCTTGTTTACAGAAGCTATGAGCAAGGGCTTCTTCAGGAAAACATAGGCAGAGGGTGTGCAGAAGACATGCCCATCCATGCCAGTGCCATAGAACCTACCTGCTATCTAGCAAGCACAGCTTTGCTCTGTGGGTCATAAAGTCCAAGTGAACACTAACCTTGGTGTTTTTATACATAAAGTCATTTGATTTTAGTTTCTTGAGGTAGAACAAAGAGAAACTTTCTGTCTCTGCAGAAAAAAAAACAATAGGTAGATGCATGGAAAACTGGGTCTGTGGTTTTTTATAGCCTTTTCTCTTTAAAAACAATTTGAAAGTTTGATCATCTAAAAAACAGTGTCATGTGCATAATGAACTTTCTTACCAACTTGGCCAGTTGCGCAACTCAGGCTGGTAAGACATGTGGCGTTAGACGGCCATGTTGGACTGTCACTCAAAGGCTTCAGTGTAAGAATGGAAAGAACAGCACAGGCTTTCCTCTTATCAGCCCCCAAGAACCTGGGGAGAAAGCACAGCCCCTCCGCCCCTAGTCAGGGCTCCAACAAGGCCACTCACTCTCTTTTGTCACGTGGGAAGCCAACTGGCCTGAGAGGAAGCTAATTGTAGGCTAATTTTTGGAAAGAATGATTAATAATCACTTCTGTTAGGTGGGCTATAATCTGTGGAGGTAACAGTGTTGTTCCTGCTGTATAAACCAACATGAAGAAAAGGGGTGGGGGTGGGGGAATCCTGTATAATCTTTGTAACAAGCTATAAAATGATGTATTTAGTCTTTAATAATTAAACAAAAACATTTTTATCTTCGTGATGTTGCAATCATATTGCTAATACAGCTTAGTGCTTATTTTTTAACTGATTCATTTTCTTGCTTATGACAATCTAGAAAGGTTTATTAAATCTAATGACTGCTTAGGATTAAGTAGGGGGAAAGCATGTTCTAATTACAGGGATGGATAAAAGCAAACTAATTAACCAAAAAACGTGCATTTCCTTCCTCCCAGATGTCTGGTCAGCCATATCGGAGAGGAACTTGAGTTACCTAGCTCCTGAGTTTTTAATCATGTTTTTAGATTGCATTTTTTACACCATCTGTAGCATTAACCTGACTGTAATTTCTGTCACAGTTGGAAGCTTTGGTTAATAAATGTTTTGTTTTGGAGGGGGATGGGAAAGCAGGCAGGAATCTGAGAGGGTTTATGAATGAATCAAAGGAACTATGCCTTAACTGAGGAGCCATATAGTAAAATCCTAGACTTTTAAGACTAAATTGTCTGGCTTTCTCTGCCTTGCTTTACAGCTACATGTACTTGGGGAAATACTTGTAATTCAGCTTTCAAACAATGACACCCCCCCAAAAAAATAATCCAACCTAGTAGATGCTGCTAATCACCATATTTGCAAAAGCCTTAATGACTGGGGCTGTGGAAGTGCCATGAGGACCTGTGTGTGAGCTCCACCATCCAAGTAGAAAGCCCAATGTGTGGCGCTATTTCAGTGTTGGGGAGGCAAGACAGGAGGATCCCTAGGACTCATTAGCTAGCCAGCCCTGCTCAATCAGTAAGCCCCAGGCCTCAGTGAAAGACCCTATCTCAAAATCAAGGTGAATGGCTCCTGAGTGATAACACTCAAGGTTGACCTCTGACCTCCACATGCATATACACTTGCTTAACGTGTGCACCTACACACACATACACGTGCAGACCTACACATAATACACATACAAAAAAATCTAATTTTATTCATGTCGGACAGACTATACATAGAAAAGAACGTGTGGTTAGTTTATAAAATTCAGAAGCATTTATTTTTAGTGCCTTAAATATCCTGAATAAAACATAGACTCAAAGTACTATTGAGCTCTAAATAGATTTTTATACAACAATGTAGAAAATGTAGTACTTTACTTTAAGCACACATGTTAAAAACTGAACACATACACACATACAACACACACATTATTCTGGTAGTAAACCATGGAGATAGCATCTTGTCTGTTTGCAGTAGTTTGTATGTGAATGTCTTTGGATCTTGCATGCCAAATCCTTTATGGATCCTTAGATCCTCCTAACAGTTTATTAGAGCTAGGGCTCTGTTAGCATGCCTTGTGTAGCAGAGCAGAACCCTTATATATATATGTCATTGGAAATTCCAGGTTCTGCCTTTCTGAAGGTGACTACCATAGACAATCAAGATGCCAACTGAGATATAAATGCTGGGGAGTTGGCTGTAGTCACTCATCATGAGAATCATTCATTTCTGATCTAAAAGTGGTCTGAGAGAGCTGAAATAAACATCAGCAAAATGACACAGCAGGTACATGCCCTGATACTGGTCATACTAGGAACTGTGAGACCAAGGATTCCTCCATCAACTATATATAGAACCTTTCCAGGAACAAGAAAATAGAAGGGGTTGTATTCACAAGCATAATACATAGCTATTCTTTTTTTGTCTTGCTTTAAAAAAAAAAAGTCAAAACTCCTGAACCATGTCTTCCAGCAGTGTGTTCTGATTCTGTTGTAACAGATTTTCATTACTAATGAGAGCATTTTGGATGTAAAGTGTGCTAAAAGGAGATTTTCCTGTAATAACTAAATGTTAACTCTTAAAGCCTAATTGGGCTATGGCTAGGGTTAGGGTTCGGTTATTAGGGCGATTGCTTAGTGTTTATGAAGCCTAGGTTCCATGCCCAGCATTGCATAAATCACTCATGGTAGTACACACTTATTATCTCAGTGTTAAGGAGATGAAGGCAGGAAGATCATAAGTTTCAGATCATCCTTGGCTACATACGAAGTTTGAGGCCAGCATGAGCTACCTGACACCCTATCCTACTCCAAAAAAAAAACAAAAACAAAAACAAAAACCTAGCTGTAATTGAAGGCAAGTACTAAAGGGCTGCCATAATGTTCGCATGAAATTTGGGCTCAGGTTGTCAGTTAGCCATATACTCTTATCAATAAAGCTGGTGACCTTGGAATTGATCAGAATATGCAGTTCATTCAACTTGCTATTTAAAATGCTTTCCGATAATTGCCACATGGTCTTATTAAATGCAACAGCCCAATTTCAAGGTTGTCCTGTCGGCTTCATCCTGGCAGGCTGTGCATGTCCCATCACAGGCTTTCCAACTTCCTCCTCACCAGACTGAAATCAGAGTAATGAAAACAGTCAAACTGCTCATAAAATGTCACATGGCTATGAGAGCACATATTATTTCTACAGATATTTTCTGTCAGTCACTAGATCACTACTCAAATGACAGCCGTGCCTGGCTGAGACGTGCTTTAAAAATGACAGTCCCGTACTGCAGGAGACTACTGGCACAGTAAAATTTACGGCTCTGTCCCTTTGATCTCCGCCTACAAAAGACACGAAATGTTACTCGGGAATAAATAAAACATTTATAGAAAAGGGGAGAAAAGGTTATATGCTTCATTTTGCTTATCAATGTCATTTCCAAGCCAACAATTTTATTAGGGGTAGGGGTATGGTGACAAGCTATTTTTAGTTTGTGGGGGAGAAATGTGACATTTAGAACAAATGTCATAGCATTTCTTCAATAAAAATCCATGCTGTCAGCTGCCTAGCTAGCTCTAGAGAGTTACAGAAAAGCTAGATGGACCCAAAGGAGGAGCAGGATCGCTTGCTGTGTTGTTATTATTCCCTTTTAGAACCTCCTCTCAGTGTGGATGGGCACTGCAAAATGTGTGTCTACACCCCATGCTTCTGGGAAGCCACCTTGTTGGCAAAAGGGCCATTTAAAAACAAAAATTTAATCTGTCTAAAAAATGATCCTGGGTTGAACCAAAAGCCCATGACCTGTTTTTTTCACCAGATCTCCAGGACCCCCAACTTTCCCACAGATCAGGTAACTCAAATATCTGCTACCATTACCTTCAGCACGAAAACCAGAAACTGAATTCATGGTGATGTATTTAAAAGGATCAGAAACAGTGTGGGAGACCTTTGGTAGACTAGAAAAGAGTTGGCATGTCCTGGGTTCTCCTTGTGAAGCTTTTTGCTCCTGTCACTTCTCCCTTCTTTTTTTTTTTTTTTGCATATGTTCACATTTGACCATGAAATATCTGGGGATTGCTGTTTACCTTTTTTGTGGATGGGAGCCATATCTTGCCTTTCTCTGAATCTCCTGTAGTGCCTACCACAGTTCTTAACAAAATCATGGAACAATTAAAGCCTTAGTTAGAAAAGCATGGTTTCTATCAAAAATGCCCCATATTTCCTAGTGTGCACAACATGCCACCTTTCCAGTTACACAGTGATCCCAGTCATCTTTGCCATTTTGAAAGCCCAAATCCTATTTGCTCCATCCATACATCCATTGAGTTGAGTAATTGTAGCAGTCTTTACTGAGGATAATCTATGCGTTCTTTTAACATATATTATCATTTTACATGTCTCTAATCCCATCAGAGACAGACAAAGGTAGATGTCTGTGAGTTCAAGGTCAGCCTGGTCTACATAGCAAATTCATGACCAACCAGGGCTAGAGAGTAAGAAGACCCTGTCTTCAAAGACAAAAAGAAGGGGAAGACATCTGTACCCTTCCCCTCTTTCCTTTGTCCACCCCCAATTCAATGCTCCCACCATGACTTCTCCCCTTGGATTCTACCTCAGGAGAATGTCTTTTCTTTAGCCAGGCTCCTCCCTCCCTCCGTGTCAAGCCTTGGTTGGACCTCTGCCAGCTGCCACAGGAGTCTGTGTGGCTTACACCTTGCCCTTTTCGCTCAGGCGGCAGAGTTTCGGAATGGTCTTCTATGGTGGTATTTTATTTGTACTGAAATGTGATTTTAATTGTATTTAATAAATAAAGTTGCCCGGGGGTCAGAGCTATTAGAGCCATAGCAAGAGCGTGGCGGTGGTGGCGCACGCCTTTAATCCCAGCACTTGGTAGACAGAGCTAGGTAGATCTCTGTGTGTAAAAGGATACAGCCAACATTGGAGACACACGCCTTTAATCTCAATACCAACCATAGAAGACCTGGAAGTCTTTACAGACAGGCAGTGAGGAGGCAGTCATGTGTTTGGGTTTACAACCAATGAGAAGGCAGAACAGAAAGACTATATAAGACAAACACACAGGAAGTAGGCCCCTTTCGGAGAGCTCTCTTGGCTGAAGCAGGAAGGGTAAGGCTCTTAGTTCTGACCTCTTGACTTTCTTCTCTGAATCGGCTCTGTGTTTCTTATTTAATAAGACAGTTGGTTACATCTACAGTCTTCTAATGTCTTCTACTGCTGTCTTCTAATTGTCATTAGCTTGCTAGGCCTGAAGTGGCCACTCAGTAGGTACAGGCATAGGGCCAAGGAGTGAGAGGCACCTCCAGAGTTCGTTCTCGGCTCTCGGCTGCCAAATCTACCTAGCAGGTATCCTGCTCTATTTATCACCTTGACAAACATTCACCCAGCAAACATTTACCAAGTCAAGGTCAGGGAACACTGACTACCAGTGACCATCTTCATTCTCCCTTAATAAGCTCCTTTTTTTGTTTTCAGTATGGAGATTCTGGGAATCAAACCCAGAGCCTCTACTTACTAGGCAGGTACCAGCTAGGTCTCCTAAGAAGTCCTAGCTCTCAAGAACACAAAACACTTAACTCTTCCTGCAGACTGTATGAATTGTAACTCTCATACCAAACTTTTACTTATTTGCTAGCCCAAATTATAGAGTATGTTCTATGTGTATCTGTAGTATGTTTAATGTCCTCCTGTAATCACTGCAATCACAGGAGTGTGTGTGTGTGTGTGTGTGTGTGTGTGTGTGTGTGTGTGTGTGTGTGTATGTGCGTGCCAGAAGTTGATGTCAGGTATCTTCCTCAGTCCTCTCCACCTTATTTATGGAGGAAGGACTCGCATAGACTGCAGCTCTTCCCAATGTGGCTACTGTAGCTAGCCAGCTCGCACTGGGCGTCCCCTGTCTCTGCCTTCTGAGCACTGGGACTGCAGGCAGGCAATCCACACCTGCCTAGCCTTTATGTGGGAGCTGGGGATTTGCACTCCCGTCCTTGTGCTTTCCTGGCAAGCACTTTAACCACTGAGCATCTCAGCAGCCCCACTTTGAAGGCAAAGACTCTTTCTCAATAATTGATTCCCCTGTATTTTTCCTGACCATTGCCTAAAGTACCTCCAAACCAGGGCCTCTTCATGTGTCCAGTCTGACCATAAACTGCAGAGGTCCACAGGGGCAGCAAATACATCCCTGTTTCTGTACTGGTACTCATTGACGTAGAAAATTAGCAGTTGGGAACCATTTTCTAAAATTTATTCTTGCCTTTTCTTCCCTTTTTAATCCTCCTACTATATAAAGCCATGTGAATAATTCATATGCACTGGTTCAGATGTAGGTGATGTTTTGAAATTTCACATTTATCTGAATTAGATATATATGGTTTAGTCATTGGTGTATGCCCCCAATTATATTGTTAACCTGTTTTTCTAATAGTGTTTTGACACTTGTTATCTGTATTGACAGCCTCATTGGCAGGATGGAGGTATAGGGATTTTTTTGTCATTAAGCATTGTCATTTCTAACCACGGATTCTGAAATACAAAGAAAAATAATTCCTTGCATATGGATTTAAGACTTTAATGAATTAATTTAATGTCATTTGAACTTTGCTTCTGCCTCCATTCTGGTGTAAGTGAGTAACTCAGATCTGTTCTATTGTAATAGCTGATTAATCATCTGTAACAATGCTTTCTATTAACCGTTACCATAGGATGTTGCATGCCCATTATGTATAGGTATAGTTCTCTTTGCTAGCAGCTGAATTTTTTCTAGAAACAGAGTTGGCTTTGCTTAGAACATAATTCTAATAAACAGTTCAGTGCAGAGTTAGAACCTGAGGCCAACAGAAGGAATCAGACTGTGAAAGATAGATCTAGCTTCTCTGCAATTAAAAAAAAATGGATGGATTAATTTTGTATGCTTAGCATAAATAAAAGAGTGGGTCCAGAAAGATGGCTCAATGGTTAAGAGCACTTGTTGCTCTTGCAGAGGACCCGGGTCTGATTCCCAGCACCCATAGGATAGTTTACCACTATTCCTAAGACCAGTTCCAGGGGATCTGATACCCTCTTCTCACCTCTGTGGGTGGGTCTGAGCATGCATATGGTACACAAACATACCTGCAGAAAAAACACTCACACAGAAAATGAATTAATAAATCTAATTTTAAAAATTTTAAATAGAGAGTAAGAAGAAGAAGAAGGAATGAAGAGTAGCCAATATTTAGTTCTAGGTGTTTTGAAGTTTTCTTTGGGGAGTTTTGTTATTTGTTTGTTTGTTCCCTGTATGCACTTAATCACAGGACCTAAATCAAAAGAGCAAACATTAGGGACAAGATAGGACCATGATGACCTAGGTTCTCTAAATGTTTAAAATCATTTAAGAAAGGGAACTGGATTCTTCCCCATGGGGCAGGGTGGCGAGGTTGGAGTCTGTCCACCTGCATCCCTGGACGGCTGAGGTCCGTGATGCTCCTGGCTGCCTTCACTTCCCAGACATTCTGCTGCTCTGTGCCACAGCTTCCTCACCCCCAAAGTAGAAATAATAAAGGTACTTTTTCTCATTGATTTTTCTTGATGATTAAATTAATACTAGTAAAGATTAGAAATGTTTTCTATACGTCCATTCAGTGAAGAAACGGATAGATATTACATACATATCACTATATAAACAGAGATATACATATGATAGAACTTATTTAATGGGAAACATATGTTCCTTCTTTCAAGATGGCGTTTCACTACATAGCTCTGCTAGCCTCACTCTCTTCCTGTCTGTATTGAGTGCTAGGATCACAAGGCATGCTCCATCACAGCTGCCTTGCTTTACAGCTGAATACCAAGAAGAAATGCATCAAAACTCATTCTCAGGGATCAAACTGGCTTGGTATTCTCTATTTCTACCAACTGCATTTCTTACTTAAGGTATTCAGTATGTACTCTAAACAAATAAATTAAAGAATTTATTTTTAACTAATTCATTACTTAAGTGCCAGATTTGTCTGGCTCAGTCCAAGTCAACTTGTGTTTGCAAAGACCAAAATCTTACGAGGTTTTACTTGTTCTCTGACCTCTCTGCACTTTTTAGGGAAGATGTGTGCCTTGTTCCTAAAGCAGTGGTGCAGCCAGCTGTCCAGACAAGACACAGTGACAAGTTCTAGTCATTTGACTGTAGTTCATAAAGCAAATCACTGTAAAAATGGCCTCCCTTCAGGGGTGGCCAAATACTAAGTCATGTAAAATATTAAAATACAAGGGGGATGAAAGTAATTTAGAATATAATAGCTGTTTTTTATTATTCCCATTTATTTATTATTCCCATTTTTAAAAATAACTAGGTCATTTCTTCTAACCAGTAATTAAAATTAAAGTTAATCATGAAAAATATTATAATTCAAATATTCAAAAGCTAGAAAACATTGAAATTCAGATTTTTAAAAATATTTAGAAAACATTTTTGTTAGTGATTGTTTTGTTTTTCTGGGGGGGGGGTTGTTGTTGTTGTTGTTGTTTGTTTGTTTTACCGAGTTCTCTCCCAAAATTATTGTTCACTTTGTGATCAGTGTTTGTATTGTATCGGGGGGGGGGGGGGGGCTAAGAAATTGTTATCGTTCAGTAGCAATTCTTTTTATAGGTAGAAGTGGAACTTTAAAATGAAATGCTGTGTTACTTTTGCTCAAGCTAGAAATAGACTTAGGAAACATGGCGGGGGGGGGGGGGGCTGTGGTGGCCAGAAGGGTGAGAAGTTGGTGTGAGGAGGGATAGGCAAAGCCCTGCTAGGCTAAGATGTCCCTCCTGTCATCTCTCAATAGCATGCTTCCTCCTTCACAGGCTATTGTCACCCTTCCCTTGGAGACAGTGGAAGCTCTCTGAGAGCGGGCACTGAGCCTGCCCGCTCTGTCCCCAGTCCCTAGCACGTATAGAAGGTTAATGAGGATTTGTTAAATGAATTAGTTAATTCACTTATAAGTCATTGTGCAATTTGGTGATTATTCATTATGTTCAAGAGACCCATTTCCCATGCATTAGTAATTAGTCCTGCTGGGAAAGAAATTTCATAAACTGTAAGAAGGGCAAATCAAAGCCAGCCAATGTGCCAAGGAATATATTATAAAGTAAGTCATGGCCTAGTAAACATAAATCGGCAGGATGTTCATCACAGAACTGTTGATAAGGATTCAAATCAAACAGCCTAAATGGTCCATAGTAGGTGATAAGTTAAATATACTACATTTGTATAACATAGTGCCAGGTGGTCAATTAATCATGTTATAGTGATAATTTTCACTGACTTGTCAAAAATTGAACTGTTATAGCCTGCACATGTGATATTAATTTTATAAAAATAATAGTATACATTTATCTAGAAAAACCAAGACTGGTAAATATATAGAGAATGTTAGTAAAAGTTATGTGTAGGGCTAGAAACCCAGGGATCTTGCTTTCTTTTTTATGCCTGTGTTTTTGAAGTCTTCTAGTGTGAACATTAATTCCTTCTGTGAAAAGGGATGAAAGCAAAGTTTCCTGGTACTGTTTTGTGGGGCAGAGGAGTCAGCTCATCTGTGAGGAACCAGAACAGGACAGGACTATGTGGAAAGAAAGAGTGTACACACAAGGAGAGCAGAGCACAGGTTGGCTGCTTAGAGTCATGGCCACCAGCATCTGTGTGGTTGAATGCAGATGCTAGAAGACCCTGCTTACCTGGGAGGGAGCCGAGTGTATGTGCTGTTGGCCTTGTTCTGGAAGAAACCCTTCCAAAAGTCACACCAGTATGAACTGTATGGAAATCAGAAACCCAGACACCTGCCTCGTTTTCCCAAGAAGGGTTTGGTGCTGCTGCTGTCCGGCTTCATCAGCACTGGGTCTAAGTCCATGTAAGTCTTCCTGTGTGTTTATTGGTTTCTTCTTCTAGACCCTATTCTATTTATTTTTTAATTCTGTTTCTATTTTATTTTTCCGGTGTTTGTGATTGGGTCCAGGGCTTTGTGCATGCTGTGTAAGAACCCTACCACTGAGCTATGTGCCCACCCATATACATTTGTTTCTGTCATGATATTTACAGTGAGGGTAGGTAGAGTGGAATGAGATGGGCTTTAGAGCTTGGCAAAATTCAGGCCATGCAGGTTTGAAACTGCTCTATCGTCCCTAAGCTCCATGACGTTGCACACGTTTGTTTCAATGTTCTAAGTCAATAGTGGTAAAATGAAGCTATTAGCAATCACTTTCAAGTTTTAAACAACAGAGATATGTATGAATTTCTCACTCTGTGCCTTCACAGTAAGAGATGGCTAATGAGTGTTCTATTGTATTTGCTGGTCTCTTTTTTGTGGTCGTGATTACACCGAATGTACATTATAAGACCATAGGCTGGTATAGATATCTTATTTGGACTGTGATTGTTTTTAGGTGTATGCTTCTTGTTGTTGTTGTTGTTATTGTTGTTGTTGTTATTGTTGTGGGTAGTGAGTAGTATGACTGGTTTTAGGGGTGTGCTTTTGTTGTTGTTGGGGTAGGGAGTAGTTGTAAATAATTGAAGTAGGTGAGTCAAAAGCTGCATCCAGAAAAGCAAACTGCTTGCTTAGACCAGGTGTTGGGTATTACTTCTGTTTGCTGACACTGAGTTGTCACCTAAACTGGCCCTTATAGAAATCAGTCCCTGAGAAAGGTGAGCACATCGTCAACATCATTGTGGAAAACTGACCGAGCAGCTGATGTGCCCAGAGGGACTGCGATTTCACTTCTCACTCCATAACAACATCCTTCTGTTGTGAATTAAATCTTCACAGTCAAATCTGTGTCTGTGTGTGCCTGTTCATTTGGGAAAGAAATGTTCTTTGGGGGTGTTTTATTTGTAGCAGTGGTGGGGCAATGTGACACTAGGAAAGGTTAATGTTGGTCTTTCGCTCATTCATCCTAGACTCTTTCCAAATACTCATTTTTCATCGTGATTTTACCACCATATATTATCAGGCCAAGATAATTACACATTACACATATACTTATATATGTATAGGCATGATTTTTGACATGTGCTTGTAAGAGGTATGAACATCCTATATTATCAGGCCAAGATAATTACACATTACACATATGCTTACATATGTGTAAGCATGATGTTTGACATATGCTTGTAAGAGGTATGAACATCATATATTATCGGGCCAACATCGTTACACATATATATGCATGATGTTTGACATGTGCTTGTAAGACATATGAACACTACACAAAGCATCTGAAAATCCCTGTGTATATCTTCAGGTATATGTGTGACTGACTGAACTGGAATCTTGTATTTCCACTTTCATACATCCCTGCCTCAGTCAGGACAGGAAATTCTCTCTTCTTCCTTATTTCCCATCCCAAGCTGAGATTGGAACCTGGAGGCACTTACTGACCCAGCGCAGTAAGTCATCTGTTTCCACTCGTGTTTATTTCAGCCCGTTTTGTCCTCTCGCTCCGGTGACAGGATGTCAAAGCCCTTGCTGCTCTTGCCTTCGGCTTCTGGCCTCTGCAGGGATCCAGTCTGCTATATGTTACTCAGGACGGGAGGTGACTCAAACGAGCTTTCTGAAGGCTGGAAGCCTGGTGATGGAGCCGGCGTTGGTCAGTGTCCTGGCTAGAGCTTGACACGGCCGGCTTTATGCCCTGCTGTGTTGGCCCCCGAGCCACAGAGCGGCATTCTGCATTAGGAATATCTTTAGTTTCATGCACATTTTCATTTGTGTATTCTTGCACAGGCCTAGCATGTATGATGGTATCCATAAAACTGCAGTCTGTAAATTTCATCACTGCCAAAAAACAAGTGTTCTCTAATATGAGCAATTTAATTGAGATAAGTAGAGGTATTTCATCCTTTAAAACTCATACTGGAATAACTAAACATTTGCATGAAATTCCCACTTAAGTTTTTGTTTTTAATTTCTGTTATTTTTCAGTTTGAAACATATAAACTAATTATGTATTTTTAGTTTTATATATTTTAATTATATACCTAATTATGCCTGGTGTGCCTTTCCATGATGCAGATTTGTTATAACAACTGATGTTTCAAATATATTTGCTTTGACCATTGTCGAAGTTTATTTTATCTCATGGCTTCCAGAAATAAAGTCCATCCAAGAAGGGAAGGCCTGGCAGCAGGCACTCGTTAATGACAGAAGTGTGTGGTACCTCCCTGCTCACATCTCTGGAGACTTGTAGTGAATGGAAGGCTTTCTCTTTTTTCCCCTTTTTATTCACTTTAAGACTCCAGTTCTTCGGATAGTAACACTAGATTAAGGGCATTCCACCCCTACTCCCAGTCAATCCTTTCTGGAAATGCCTTTACAGACATACCCAAGACTGTGCCTCCAATGACACAGCCTATCAGTTCTCAGACTGTTCGTGGGTAGTTGGTCCCCAGCCAGGAACTCCTTACCTCTAAGCAAGTCCCATCCCCATCTCCACATGCAGTTGACAGCCAGCCGTTGCCTGAAAGGCTCCTCCTGCCTCATGACTTCTGAGTCCTTTAGACTTCATCCCTGATGGTTCCTCAGAGAATCTTTCCCTGACTTCCTGCCCAGGTCAGCTCCCCATGTAATGCACTCTCCCTACTGGTCACACTCCTCAGTACACAGCAGTTCCAGTGTGTCCCTCCACCTTCTATCCTTCACTGTGAGGAAAATACTAGAGAAAACAACTTAAAGATGAGGAGGTTGATGTGTTCAGTTAAGAGGTATGTGTCAGTGTGGTGATTTGCCCTGGTTACTCTCGGATCTATGGTAAGGCAGTTGTGGCAGAAGTGTGGGGAAGGAGAATTGTTCACCTTATGGCATCTAGGAAGGAAGGACAAAGGGAGGGGCCAGTTCCTGAAACACCCTTCCACTGTGAGCCAATGACCTCCTTCCTTCAACTATGCCCCACATACTAAAGTTCCCATGATCTCCAATAGTGCCATTGGCTGGCTTTCTACATGGGAATATTTAGGATCCAGTTTATAACACTGCTTAGTATTTCCATACTTATTTGATAGCTGTTCATCTTCCTCATTACAGTGTAAACTCCAGAAGGGCAGAGACCATACCTAACGGGCAGTAGCAGCACAGTGAAGACTTGCGGAATAATTGAGTCAGTTATATATGAAAGTTGTTTATTTCTATGAAAACAAAAGATTAAATGAAGAGAATTGTGTCTGTCTGATGTTTTCTTTCATGAAATCATGTCCTCATGTCCTCTGTGGCTCACACAGATAGCCACGCTAGCAGGGACACCTATGTGACTTAATTGCTACTTTGTTGAGATCTTATCTTCTGTCCTTGGTCTGTCCTTGAGACTTGCCTTTCGAAATGTAAACTCCTCCTTCAGACCAGGATTGAGAGTCACAGCTTCCCCCTGCTTCTATCACAGATCATTTTAGGATGTATTTTTCTAAAGAGGCAAGAGGAAACCAGGCATGATGGCTCACATCTTTAATCCCAACACTTGCTTGGGAGGCTGAACTAAGAGGGGAAGGCTAGTCTGGGCCACATAGTGAAGTCCAGGCCAGTTTGGGGTACAGAGTGGACCTTTTCCAAAAAACAAGAAACGAAAAGGCAAGAGAGATCGTTGGCTGGCTTCCTAACTCCTGCAAAAGATTGTGACAGTACAGCCTGTGGGTTTCTATCTTGTACCTCCAGGCGTGTGTGCTCGTCCACACTGCCCGATGCATACGGTTTGCTCTTGTGGTGCTGGGTTGATTGCCTTTAGTTCTGCTGTTTTTAAAAGTCCCGCAAATAGTTTTTCAGCTCCTCTTAGAACCCAGTTTGAAAATCCACAAGTTTCGGTGAAAGGACAGTGAGCCCTTTGAGGCTTGTTGGTGCTCCTGGCTGCCAGCCTTTGTTCGCTATAACTCCTGTCCTCAAAGAGGAGAGAAGCAATGTTCCTGTCTTATTTTCAAACATATAATTTTAACCTAACAATGGAAGAAGAAAGGAAGGGGGACTCTGAAACAGTAAAAAATGCGGAAGATTAACATTGTCGTAGTGAAAGTAATATTGCCTGCTCCCTGCTTTTAAGGAACACCAGATAAACACGACTGTTTCACAGCAACTGCTTCCCCTATTACAAAATCATCTGTGCTCTGTAGACAGGATTAAATCTGTAGTTCTCACAGATAAGACGTATCTGCCATTTCAATCAAAGAATGAAGTAAGAATGTGTCAGTTCTGAGAAAAATCACGTTCTGTCTCTTCAGAGAATTTATCCACCTAATATGTTTATAGAAGTGACCTACACTTCAGATTTATAATGCTGTAATATATGTGTTTTAAATATGAACATAAAAATTTAATTTAGAAGAAAGATCCTCAAAATCCCCACTTCTGTTAAGCTAACATACAGACTGCACTCTGTACTGCTTCCTTGATGGGCTCGGAGTAATTAAGCAGACATAACACATAAAGGAATTTATTAGGCTTTTATTAAGGCTTCATAATTCGAGTTTCAGATTTTAGATCTCAGAGGGATCATAACTGTTGTCATTTCCTATTTTGAGCCCCGTTTGGAAAGAAGTTCAGCCTCTATGCAAAGGAAAGGCAGATTCAGATGGAAAACCCAAAGGGCTGTTTGCGTTAACCCAGAGCTGAATGCAGGTGTCAGTTGTTCCTGGCATGAGGCTTTTAGTAAGTAGTGCAGACACTGCTTACAGGAGTTCATCTGTGCTGGGGTTTCCTGAGACAATGTCCCTGTAGGAAGTGGAGGCTCAAAACTGAGTTGAGCCTTAATGTGGAAGCAGGGGCTTGTTTCAGACTCTAGAAATGTGAGTGACTCTCATTCATGAAGGCAGTTTGAGTCTGACTTTAAGGTTCACTCTGAATACTATCACAAGAAATACACTGGGGCTGGTCCAGGGCTCTGGAGACTCTAGAGTGGTTTGTAATGCTGAACAGCTGTCTTCTGCTTACACTGGATTGTCATGGTTTTAAACTTTTTAAACTTTTTTTTTAACCAAATGTTTTCCAAAACATTGGTGAAACATCTTTGATTGTTTAGATTTTTTTTTTCTGATTTTTTTTTTTTTAGTGCTGAAATGACTGACCCTACTAAATTCATTAAAAAACAAAGCAAAATTTTGGACTGGAGAGAGAGCTCAATCAGTAGAGTTCTTGCCCCCTTAAAATGCCAAACATTTTAACAGGTGTTGTCTGTAATTCAAGGATGCTGAGCCAGGAGCATGTCTGAGGCTTACGGCCAGACAGACAGACTAGGCAATCAGTGAACTCTGTCTCAGAAGTTAAGGTAGAGAGCTGAGGGGATGGTTCAAAAGGAAAAGAACTTGTCACCTAAGCACAAAGAACAAAGTTGGGAACTCTAGCACTCACAAAAAACCTAGATGGCCATGATAGCCCACCTATAATCCTAGCACTTTGGAGATGGAGACAGGATTCCCCAAGGCAAACTGGCTAGTCAGAGTAGCCAATCAGCAAATTCCGGGTTCCTTTCAAGACCCTGCCTCAATGTATAAGAAAGAGAATAATAGAGGAAGATACCTAACCCCTAGCCTCCATGTGCATTTACACACATATGTATGTATATGCACATACCTAAACACACAAATATTCATACACATACCATAAACACTTTCTTAATAACTAATAGAGTACAATAGAATGTAATAGAAAACACTTGACATCTACCTCTGGCCTCCACAGGTACACACACACACACACACACACACACACACACACACACACACACACTGTGAACCTAGATTTATTGTTTTCTCCCCCAAATCTGGAGACCATCCAAGCACATCACAGTTGTGTGGCTGTCAGAGAAACAGATCAGATATGTGTTAATCTATTCTGTGCTATTACCAAAACATCCTAAATTAGTTAATTCATTTTAAAAAAAAGTGGAGTTTATTTCTTACAGTATCAGAGGGTGGAAAGCCTAGGGTCAGAAGGTCCCTTTTTAATGAGTGTTTTTCGTGTTATGTAATCTGGTAGAAGGCAGAAGGGCAAGAAGGCAAGAGGTCAAATCCACAGCTCTAACTCCTCTGTATAGCTTCAGTGCTTCATGGGGGTGGAGCTTCGTGACCAAAACACCTCCCACCTTCCCACACTGGGGATTAAGCTTCCAAAGCATACTTTACTGGAGACATACTGAAACCACAGCAATGTAGCTGGCATCTCCTTTTCTTGTTCATACCTTATTTTCCATAAGATTGTAATCTACTAGGAGTCATAAAAATGGGCATTTCTCTTAATAGAGGCAACAACAGCCACCTGGTATGGTCAGGCTCCTCATCAGCTCCTATGTCCCTGCGTCTTGCTTGCTCTGAAGAACCTGTCTAATGTCTGAACCACACCTAACCCCTTCTATGACAGTCTGTCTTGGATTGATGTCGAACCCAGCCAGCAAGGCCAGTGGGACAGGATGACAATAGAATGTCTGTTTCCCAACAACACACAGTCTGGCTTTTCCTTCATGCTCATGTCTGATGTTGGTAAGTGTCCTTCTGCCTCTTCCAAACGTGCAGCTCAGTCTTGCCTTTTGAAACAGACACTGCCATGGGTGAGGTAGCTGGGCACCTCCCCAGACTACTTTCCACACTGCTCTGCCCGGCTCTGAGCAGTGCGGAGGCCTCGCTTCCATCACAGGTCACTTTAGATCTTGAGCTCAGCCTCTGTCTCTGCATTAGACCGACAAATGCCAATGCTTGTGTCTGTGGATGGAGAGAACAGCCTAGAGGATCATGATGTGTACTCCCCGTTCTTTCCCAGCTTTTCTTTTCCTCCCTAGTAACTTCCACGCTTCCTCGAGATTCTCTCACTAACTACCCAAAATTCCTTATTCTGTGATGGCTCCTGAACTATAGATGCAGATGTTTGTCAAGTGAAAAAATCAGGAAAATGTGTGTGGAGTTGAGTTCTCACACACTTTGTGTCCTTAAAATGATGCTGTTATCCTCATCATTAACTGGATTCCCTACCCCGGTATTGTCCTTCCAGCTCTGGCTTAATTATGGCCCCAGAGTGATTTATTCCCTTGTTCCTAATTACTGCTCTATTGAATGCTTCTCCCAAAGGATGTTTTTGCCAATTTGCAGGCATAATTTAAAACACACACACACACACACACACACACACACACACACACACACACTATAATACAGTATAGTCAGTTTAAAATGACTCTTTAATAGGCGTTTTTTAGCTAGGCATGGAAGCCCAGGATTATAACCCTAGCATTTGGGAGGTAGAGGTAAGATCAGGAATTCAAAACCACCTTCCTTCACTACCAATCAATTTTAAGGCCAGCCTGGGCTATATGAGACCCTGTCAGACAGATAGACAGACAGACAGACAGACAGATAGGCTGTTCATCAAAATCTCTCCCTGTTATGGAATGATTTTGGTACTAGCTACTAAATATTTTTAATTGTCTTTGTTCATGAGATAAAAAGGGGAAATCTTATAGAAGAACCAGAGTTTGGAACATTTTTTTCTTTAGTTTTAGTCATGTTTAGAATCTAAAAGCTTAGGAAGCATAGTGAGGCAGAACAGAGTTGGGCCTCGCCAATGGTACCCTAGCTCCTACAGCAGCCACACGATCTGTAGCAAGCCGGAGCCTCAGCTCAGCACACCAAGGCCTCCCCTGGCCCCTTCCTCTGTATCCGTGTCTCCTGCCACTCCCCACCCTAACACTAAGTTGGTTTGATAAAATTTAAGTCTGAAACTGCTAGGGAGGGGAAAAGCCACCAGTGACATTGTCATATAAGCCCAGAAGCTTGGCATTGTAATGGAGACCAAAACTCAGCAGCGTTGAAGGTGACATCGAGTGCCTTCCTCCTGCACTTTTTTTTTTCCCAGGGGAGCTGCATAAAGCGAATGGCTTTCGCTAGTCCTTGAGCCCCGACTTTCGCACCTTCACTGTCACGTGGTGCCTCCACAGCCCGTGAGCGTCAGATTGGAAAGCTTTGTGCACTGTGTTTCTCACTGTCACTAAGCTGCCCCGGAGCACCTTAGCGAAAATCAGTCTTTCCCATTATCGTTTTCAGGGGTTCATAACACACTTCAGTTTTAGTTTTGTGTTCATGTGCATATTGATGTATGCACACGAGTACACATGCATGTGGGTGGATGTGCACTTGTGTACCTGTGGAGGTCAGAAGACAGTCTCAGATGTCATTCTTCAGTGTCATTCACTCCTTATTGAGATGGAGTCTCTTGTTGCCTACGGCTCCTGGGCAGGCTAAACAGGCTGCCCAGTGAGTTGAGAGAGCCCCCTGGCTTTGCCTCTCCAGGGCTAGGCTTACAAACACTGATCACCACTCCTGGCTTTCTACATGGATTCTAAGGCTCGAACTCAGGTCCTTGTGCTTGCAAGACAAGTACTTACCACCTGAGTCATCTTCTCGGCCCCTGAAGATTGCCTTTTAAATAGAAGTGACTAGGCAGCTAAGATGTGAGTGGTAGAAGTGAAGGCAAGAATCCTTTCTTCCTCCTTCCTCGGGTGTCTATAGGAACAGACTTCATTCCTGGCTAAAGCCCTGTTGCGCAGTGACTGACCCAGTCTTTGGCAGCAGGAAGGAAGGCTGACCTCACAGGCACTTTTAGCCCTTTACTTCCATGCCCTGTTCAGGAGAGAAAAGATCTTGGCTTATTGAAACGATTGTGCTGTCTAAGGATTTCCACCCAGCCACTCCACTCCTAAAGTCTCCAATGTCTTTACTGCCCAATTTCCTAAGTGTGGCATGGGAGGTTTTGTGTCATGCTATAAAAAGAACACTGAGTTTTTTCTCAGCTATAAAGAACAAAGTTATGTCACTTGCTTGGGAATAGATAAAACCGGAGATAATCAGTAAGAGGACTAGGCCATAGGTCACATAGGTAGGTTTTCTCTCGTTTGCAGTTCTTGTATGTTACACGGATGCACATACAATTGTGTATGTGTGTATGACATGAAAGTAGAAGTGAAATAAGGAGGACTGTGGGAGTGTAAGAAGGGAGAGCACACTCAAACCATGTAATGCATCTGTGTGCAGATGTGCCACGTACAAGGAACACACACTGATGAAAGAAAGGAACAAGAAAGAGAAGATTGTGGCAAGTTCTCAGTTGACATTGTAAAGAACCAAGAAACAATTGATAGCTAACAGAAACACAGCATTATTTTTGTTCCTGAGAGATCAGCTAAACCATCACAAATATGAATAACTTCATTTGACACTTTGGGCTTTAAAAACTCTTTAAAATCACCCGTCTTCTCTGCTTTGCTTTTGTGCTGGGGGAAATATTAAACAGAGCCATTGAAGAGCCCTGAGCAGAAACTAGGCAGTGAACGACCACTGGCATCAGTGCTAGAAGTCCTGGTCATACCCTGAGCACACAGGACATACTGAGGTCCCGCGCAAATAGCACTGTTCTCCTCCATCATCAGGATGCCTGTTGGGGAGCCATGCTGGCTGATTGCAGAAGAGCATGCAGCATGCTGTGGGTGTGCTGAAGAGAGGGAATGCCTGAGGTCTCCAGCAGCACGGTGCACTGGGGAGCTTTTCCAAAGGAAGCCAGACCTGGCCTGACAGTGTGGTTCCCCAGCTGGGAGGCCAATCTAGAAGGAGAGCCCTGTGTTCATTCCCTGGCCCTTCCATCTACTTCCTGTGTGGCTGTTAAGTGTGCCCTGAGATAGGAAAGAGAAGCAGCCTTTTCCTTAGAGTCCTTGTGTTGCGAGCCTCATGCATGTTAAGTTACACATGTCACAAATGAGTCCTATGAACCAGCGCTTGGCAGATCATCTGCTTTCTCTAGTAACTTGTTTTCTTTGTGTTTGAGACAAAGTTTCAGTGTGGTCCAGGATGACCTCACACTTGCTATATAGCTGAGGCTGGCCTCCAATTCCTAGCCCTCCAGCTGTAGCCTCCTGAGTGCCAAGCTTACAGATGTCTGCCAGCACGCCCAGCTCTCACTTCCTCTGTTATTTGGAATCAACCTGATAAATTAGAGGGAATGGTGCTACATGTAGGATATAGTTAGATGGGGGCTAACCATGTTGAGAACACCATATGCTTCTGTAGTGTCAGAAGGGAGATACCACACATAAGATTACAGAGTACTTGGAAATGGTCAGAATTCACTGTGGAAGTGAAGGGGGCTATTAAAGGCTTCCAGAGTATTAGACTCGGACTTTGGAAGGAAAGTACTTTTGCCAGTTGTAAGGCTATACATGGAAATGTAGGGAGAGATTGAGCAAAGTAAAGATTCTATCTAACATGCTAAGCGTAATGGTGTAGCCCTTGTAGAATGTTTTCTTCTAGGTGCTGCATAGCCATAGCAATTATAAGCTCATAGGAGTGTTGTTACTGACATGGAGCTTGCAGAGACTTGCCCTGTTAACAACCAGGATGAGTGTGGCTTGTAAACAACCAGGATGAGCATGGAAAGCTCTTAGAATACATCCTACCTGTAGCCATAGATGGTGGTTGACTACAGGGAGCACAAAGTACAAAATAACAGTGATCACAGAAGCCCTTCTTTGTGAGGGCAGTGGAGAACGTCTGAACACCAGGCTTCTAGTCTCTTCTTCCTGGTAAGACCCATGTTTGAATGACTAGAGCTGTGGCTAGTTCATACCTGCTGCCCAGAAAAGAAATCTGGTCTCATTTTCAGATGGAATCTGCAAGTTATGAGGCTGTCTTAGTTACTGTTGTACTACTGTGAAGAGACACCATGACCAAGGCAACTTAAAAAAGAAAACATTTAATTGGGAGCTTGCTTACAGTTTCAGAGGCTGAGTCCCTGACCATCATGGTGGGAAGCATGTCAGCAGGTAGGCAGGCATGGCAGTGGAGCAGTAGCTGGTTTACACCTGATCCACAGGCAGCAGGCAGAGGGAGAAAGACTAGGCCTGGCATGAGCTTTTCAAACCTCCAAGCCTGTCCCCAGTGACACAACTCTTCCAAAAAGAACAAACAACACTTCCTAAACAGTCCACTAGCTGGGAACCAAACATTCAAATATATGAGCCTATGAGAATCATTTTCATTCAAACTACCACCAGGGTCCTAGAAAGTCAGCCTGCAAAAATGACTCACTTGGTCAAATATTCTCAGGTAGTATATGGAAGCTACAGAGAGATCAATTTTGGTTCTTTAGTGGGATTATCTTTAATACCTAACTGACATAGCCACACAGGAGGACAAGTTTTGTGTAAATTAGCTCCTTGGACTCAGAACTATTGTCTTCCATATCATCATGCAATACACCTCAGTTGGAAAAATTTAGAAGGGATAATATCAAAATAAAAGCACACCATCTGTTTTTAGGCCTAAAAGGAATATTTTAAAAATTAGTGTAGTCTCAAAGAACTGTAAAAATAATTTCTAACATACTGTGGTACTCACAGACTATATAGCAGTCTTTCTTTTGGGCCACTAGCCCCCAAATCATGACATGGATACTGTTATTAGTTATGAATGCTCAGCCTTATCTTATGCTTGTCCCACTAGCTCATATAACTTATTTTAACCTGTTTCTCTTCATCTATATTTTGCCTCAGGGCTTTTTACCTTTCTTTCTGTATGTCCTACTCCATGTCTGACTGGCTAGCAGCTGCCTGGCTGACTGGCCCTGGGTGGCTCTCTCTTTTTCTCCCTCTTTCTCTATCTCCTCACTTTTCAAGCCTAAATTCCTCCTCCTATTTATTCTCTCTGCCTTCCACCCCTGCCTATCCCTCTACTGCCTAGCTATTGGCTGTTCAACTTTTTATTAGACCAATCAGGTGCCTTAGGCAGGCAAGGTAAAACAGCAACACATCTTTACATGATTAAACAAATACAGCATAAACAAATGTAACACATTTGCCTAGTTAAACAAATATAATATAAACAAATGTAATGCATCTTTACACAGTTAAAGTAATATTCCACAACAGACCATGTAAAGAACAGACTTTTATCAGTTTTCTTTCAAGTAAAATATTAATCTTCAAACAAACAGAGGTCACTCTTCACATATTCTCTCTCCCTCCCTCCTCCATCCTTGCCTCTCTTTCTCCAGCCCCTCTTTCCTTTTGTCTTATTTCTAAATATCCTCCTTTACCCAAACAGATGTTATTAAGTCTGTTCTTTTCTGCCCAAGACACCAGCTAATTTCATTTGGGGTGTACCTGCTGGACTAAAAGACAGAGGTCTATGCCAGGAAAGACTTGTGGGAAATTCACATGAGAAGCAAACAAGAAGAGTTACTTATTTAGAGAAAGTAGACTTGCTCAGGATGGTTTTTATCTAGATGAAAGCAATATGACAGAAGCAAATGACATGGTCTCCAAGTTGGCCATTAAAGAGCAAATATAATCAGACTGTTTTACAAAGTTCTCCTCACAACAATAATTACCATGAGTGGACATTGCAAGTCTACTTACAACGTGAACCACTTCAAATCTGGTCAAAGCTCTCCTCACCACCACTTTGCTCCTCTTATCAGCAGGCATAAATCATAACCTTGACGGCTTAAAAAACACTTTCCCTTTCTCCTATCAGAAGGCCAACAAACATGCTGATAATTATGCTAGTCTGATCAACTTGTGTGTGGGGCGGGGGTGGGGGGTGGGGAAGGTTGTATGTATTTGTGTGTGTGTGCATGTAGATGCAAGATGTGCTGCTAGAGTACAGAGTCAGGATGAAAAACACCAAACGAGACGTGTTAGGGCTTGGGGTTGGTGGGGGTGCTTGCTCATAAGTGATTGTTGGGGATTTTAAAATACTGTTTGGTTTTGGAGAGAGACAATGTCACTCTGTAGTACAGGCTAGCCTAGAACTCCTCCGGAAGCCACCGACGCCGAAGCTCACAAGCTGCCTGTCTCAGCTCTGAGGATTGTAGGAAAGAGCCCCCTCGGTCAAGTCGATTCATTTGTGTCACTACTTGGGGCCTTTTTACTTTTCTTTACATTCTTTTCTTTTACAAAACTTAAAGGGAAATTTCTGAATCAATATTTTAAATCAGAACATTCAAAATTTTATTGTTTGGCTGGCAAGATGGATCAGTGGCTAAAGCCACTGGCCGCCAAGCCTGATGACCTGAGTTTGATCCTTGGAACCCACATGGTGGAAGGAGAGAACTGATTCCTATTAATTATCTTCCAGCCTGTACATTCATCTATGGTACATGCACTAATGTGTGCACACACACATACATATACCCTACACATAAAATAAGTATTTAAAAGTTATTGTTTATCAGCTCACTATGCAATAAGCTGTGTGCTAGGGAGTAGAAAAGTGGCAGGGAAGTCATGGGAATAGTTTTCATCTCACGGAACTTTTAATGTAGTGTAAAGACAGGAACACAAACAATTGCAGGAAATCCAAGAGAATTACTTGTAAAACAAGTGAGTGTGGTCTAGATACAAGATCCCTGAGAGTAAAAATAACTAAAAAGGTTAATTAAAATAAGTGGACAAGATGGGGTGTGTCTAGAGTGGCAGTGCTGTAACAGGATGTGCAATGAAGATCTCATTCCTGAGTAAGCAGATATGATAGACGTCCGTCTTCAAAAGAAATAGGGTAGGCAAGATGGCTGAGTGAAGAAGAGTTTGTAGACAAGCCAGATGACCCAAGTTCAATCCCTGAATTCTACACAAAAATAAATGTGGGGGAAAAAAGAAATGTGGAAGGCCTTTATAATGAAAAGTAATACTTACCTAAAAATATAAATTATATGTTAAAATTATAAAACATAAGTCTATTCCTGGATAGACAGGATGATAATATCAACTCTCCCACATGATTCTGTGGATTTGCTATAGTCTTCATCAAACTCCAATGGGGCTCTTGGTAAATTTTAGTATAAAATAGTAAAGTCTTACATAATAAATAACAGGATATAGTTAGAGATAAGCAACAAATTAGGAATTCAGGCATTGTAACTCAGCAGAAAAATGGGCGAAGTCAGAATGCATGAAATTACAACAGACACTTGACCTTTTATGTGAGCAAAGATTGCGGTTGTCGGGGGTATTTTTGAAGCTGATAACATACACTGTTGGACGTAGAAAAGAAAGCACCATCAACTCTCTAGGAAAGTATGAAGTGGCACAGCCACTGTAGAAAGCAGCTTAGCTGTAAATATGACAATGGTACACTGAAATAGTCTTTCCTCCTGATAACTCCCCATCTAGACGAATGCTCACCCGCAAATCCAAAGAGGCATGTGGTGGTGTTGCTAGTAGTCAAAACTGGCAGCAAGCCAGGTGTCTTTTACTAGGAAAGTGGTTGACTACATTGTAATGTCTTCAGGATCCGACCTCATGTGCACTCCTAAAACTAAAGTAGGGGCTGTGTGGCAACAGAAGGTGCTGGACTTTCTTCTGTGAGCATGAAGAGCCATTGTGGGGCTTTAAGTAGAAGCATGACATGACCAGACTTGAGTTTTTAAAATGTCTTCCTGGATGGATTATGGGAAACAGATCAGAGAGACATAAACTGGAGCAGAGACTCCCATTAGAAGGGTGTTAATCCAGTTGACCATTAATGATGGCCCCCTGAGAGAGCAGCTGCAGTGCTCTTACCAGCCAGAAACACTTAGAAGTAGCAGTAGATTTTAGGGTTCCGTTTTGACATATCTTGGGCAGCTCTTCGTACAAAATGCTTACCGAGGCAAAGATGATGAAGGAGGTCTGCTGACTGTATCATCAGCTGCCTAAATTATTTAGAATTATAAATCAATTTTTCTTACTCATCTGCTTTCCACATCCTTGTTAAAAGGATGGATCCCATTGAGGTGACTTTGGGGTTCTTTTTCTTCAGCAGCATGAAGTCCTGAGGCACATGCTATGCTCAGCTTTCATGGACCCAGCTTAGACTTAGGCCTAACAGTACAGTTAGCTTCTGCTTTTCCTCCAAAAGATTGCCTCTTTTGTTTTCAAAGGCTACCTGGTATGTGTGCTTTTTATTGTATACCAGTTTATCCCCCTTTTGAGACTGGGCAGATTTAAATTACTAATAAGTGGATGAACATAAAAGTCACCATCTTAGCCATGCTGTGGCTTTGATCCCTTGGTGGCTGTCAAGGTGTCACTTGATATTTATCTCTTAACATGAATATTTCATATTGGTTTAGGAAAGGTCATCTAATAATAAAAACCCATTTTAAGTCCTCACCAGCTATCTGTAGTGATCAGATTCCCAGGATTAATTACGTATTTGCAATGTTTCTTTATAGCAGTAACTTGACTTAAACTTGAGGATGTAACATGGCAGGGTAGCTCAGACTCTAGAGCCAGACTGTAGAGTGAGAGGGTGAATGTAGTTGTCAACTACCAGCCGTGGGACCGGGGCTGGGAGACTCAGTGCCTTTGGGTCTCCAGGTTAAAGTGGTGTTGAAGCGCCACATTTGACCGTATTATTAGTAAAACACTTACTCTTGTTATGTGCTAAATGAAAACATTAAATGGGAAGTCTTTCTTGACATGTCTCATTCGATGGAATACGCTAATAATTTCATTGAAAAGCACACAATAAGAGAACCACTCAAGGTATAAGCTTCTTAAAAATGTATTTTATTATTATGCACACATACATGTGTGGTGATATTGTGTTCCCCAAATTATTGTGTACCCAAATAAACTTATCTAGGGTCAGAGAACAGGACAGCCACTAGATACAGAGGCCAGAAAATGGTGGCATACACTCCTTTAATCCTATCACTTGGGAGGCAGAGATCCATCTGGATCTCTGTGAGTTTAAAGCCACACTGGAAACAGCCAGGCATGGTGACTCACGCCTTTAATCCCAGGAAATGATGGCAGAAAGCAGAAAGGTATATAAGGCGTAAGGACCAGGAACTAGAGCTGGTTAAACTTTTAGGCTTTTGAAGCAGCAGTTCAGCTGAGATTCATTCTGGATGAGGACTCAGAAGCTTCCAGTCTGAGGAAACAGGATCAGCTGAGGAATTGGCAAGGTGAGGTGGCTGTGGCTTGTTCTGTTTCTCTGATCTTCCAGCATTTACCTCAATACCGAGCTCCAGGTTTGTTTTTATTAATAAGACCTTCTAACAATTTGTGCTACATATATTTCTCTGTGTGTGCACATGCATGCACATATGTGTGTGTATGTATGTATGCTCAAAGCCCAGAAGAGGGCATCAGATTCCCTGGGGCTCGAATTAAAGAGAGTCATGAGCTATCCCATAGGTGCTGGAATGAAAACTCAGCCTCTCAAAAAACAGCCAATGCTCTTAACCAGTGAGCATCTCTCCAGCCCCTAGTACTGGAGTTTTTTCTACATGCACATATGACATATATGAAAAGAATATTTTTATACACATTAATAGTATTAAAACCAGAGTTTGAGGGGTTTGTTTTATTTTTTAAAAAACTGAAAAGATACCTTTCCAGTTACAACAGTGACATCATTATTCCAACAGCTGTGACCAATCAGCCTTTTGGCTAAAATTAAATGTCATAAACCAACATTCTGCCTTTGTCTAGCAGCTGCCAGTCTTTTAAAAGATAACACTAGCTGGGCATGTGCTCCATGCCTTTGATCGCAGCACTTGAGAGGCAGAGGCAGGTGGATCTCTGTGAGTTCAAGCCAGTCTGGTCTACATAGTAAGTTCTAGGCCAGCCAATGCTATATAGTGAGTCTGTCTGTCTCTCTCTCTCTCTCTCTCTCTCTCTCTCTCTCTCTCTCTCTCTCTCTCTCTCTCTCACACACACACACACACACACACACACACACACACACACACACTCACTAATGGAACTGATTCTGCATACATCTGATGTGAGAGTCTGAGAAGACTAGCCCAGCCCAGCAGGACTTGCACCTAGCCCCTCCCTGGTGCAGGTTACATGTTGACTCTGCAATACCAGGTATCTTCCCAAGTAAGCAGTGCTGGGAATGGCTACAGCCTGCCATAGGTCTTCTTGGTTCCTGAGCAAGACAACATGATTTAACTGGCGTGTTTCTCAGGATGGTGGTGTCTTAGTTAGGGTTTCTATTGCTGTGAAGAGACACCATGACCATGGCAACTTTTATAAGGGAAAAGATTTAATTGAGGTGTTTACAGTTCAGAGGTTTAGTCCATTATCATCATGGCGGGAAACAACAGTGTGCAGGCTGACATGGTGCTGTAGAAGGAGCTGAGAGTTCTACATCTTGATCCCAGGCAGCAAGAGTCTGTATCACAATTGAACATGTCCCCCACAGTGACACATTTCCTCCAACAAGGCCACACCTACTCCAACAAGACCACGCCTCCTAATAGTGCCACTCCCTATGGGCCAAGCAATCAAACACATGATCTATAGGACCATTCCTATTCAAACCAGCACAGGTGGGAACAGCCTGAGGGGTGTAGGACAATTGTTTGCCAGTGTCTCTGTCATCTTTTCTCTTAGGCCTGGATGGAGGGTATGCTGATTAAAAGTGCATTGTGGCAGGGGAACATGCAGCAGGAACGTGAGGCTGCTTGCTTGCATCTTGGTAGACCATAGGAGAGAATTGGTTAGAAATGGAGTGAGACCACAAAGCACTATAGTATGCTACCCAGAACCCGCCTCCTCCAGCTGGGCCCCACTTCCTCCACCTGTTCCCCATATCCTCTTGCTTCCTTAGCCTCCCCAAACACCAAGTGTTCTAACACATAGCCTGTGAGTGATGTTTGACATCCACACAGCTGTCTCTTTGCCTTTCCACTTTCTGCAATAGTGTATGTAGGGAAGGCCCCACTCAGCTGCCTCACTGGGATTTTAGACTCTCCAGTGTCCAGAACTGTAAGGAATATTTTTTAAAATGAAGTAGCTAGTCTCAGATACTCCATGATAACAGCACAGAATGAGAAAGAGATCTCACTGAAACAGTCTTCCTAGTTCCATTTTGACATGTGCTGTTCTCTACTTGATACTGTAAACTAATTCAAACTACAGAACTGTACGTAGCTCTTTAATAAGCTATTTTAATTATTTTTCCATTTTTCTCTGCTAATTGGGGAATGGTACTGAGCTTTCTTCTTTCATTTCCGTCATTTTAGGCTTTCCTGTATTGATAGGATGTGTGTCATTAGTGGTTATTATGGTGTCTTTCTTTGCTCTTGTTTGTTGTGTTGCTCTAGATACATATATAAGCAGCAAAAAAGAGACTGCAGTGTTGGCTGCAAAAGCCCCTGCAGTGAAGTGGGTGTCTGGGCAGCATCTCTCACAGTAGCCTTCAGCAAAGATGCTTAGAGTCTCTGTTTCTGTGAGTCGGGAAGAGCAAAGGGGGTGTAAAACTGAAAAATAAAGAGCTTCATGAATAGGATTGTTATTGTAGCCTCTCTCTATTATAGGTGCTAACCAAAAGATGAGCTTTTTTTCTAAGGGCCTTACTGTAAATTACAGAAGTAAACCCTCTGGGAAAAATACACTACTGATGATTAGAGTTAAGTTAGCGACTTTTCCAGGATATTGTTTGAGAGTATGCCTTCAGACATAGAACCGTATACCCGCTAAAAGCTAGTTCCTTCATTCAGGAACTCTGGTAATGGAGGCATTGATTCAAACACTGGACAAAGAGAAAAGAAGAAATCTCGTTGTACACTTTTGTCTTGGTCACTTATTTCTCTCAAAAATGTTCAAGGTAGGGCCAGCTAGATGGCTCAGAAGGTAAAGGTGCTTGCTGCCAAGCCTGACAGCCTGACTTTCTTCTAGCAAGAGACCCATGTGGTAAAAGGGAAGAACCAGTTCCCCACGCGTACACATCAGTGTGAGACGGTGAGGCACTTAGCTTGCATACAGTGTATCGGCTATTTTTCCTAACATGGGACCATTGTGTGCACTGCTCTTAAACTTCATGCTGCCGAATGTGCTGTTTAGGAACAGAGAACTGTTTATTATGATGATTTTGGTTTGTTAATAAAGAAGCACTCATTTGCAAATAACTGTTTAATCTGTGATTAAAACCTGGCAGCACTCTTAAAAATAAAGACAGTTAAAATGCATCGTCACTGACATGCTATATTGAATATGCAATGGCAAGCATTAGACAAGGCCTCTCCTATTTATCACTTTTAATGAATCTCTCACCCTGGGCCCACTTTAAGCCCTTGCTGGTATTCCTGTCACCCCGTCCATATGCTTCTAAGAGTATTAGCCATTCCTGGGCCTGTGCATGGCTTAGAATAAAATCAAAACCTCTAGGTTTTGATCACATATAAGCAGGCTGAGAGAAAAAAATCATTATCATTACCATATCCTCATTAAGATGACAGGCCCTGGCCATATCTGCACGTTTGCGTGGCCATCTGAAATTCATGCATGCAGAGGAAATTTTTCTTATCCTTTTGAAAGAAGAATAATAAATATTTATATTGCACACACACACAGCCTTAACTCTTTCAGGCAGGCACTAGATTGTGTTTTTGAAACGACAGGAAGCTGCTTGTGGGATTTTATTTTTCTTTCTCAGCACAGTTCTTCAGTAAGTCCTTTAAAATGAATTACAGATTTATCAGTATTGAAAACACTCCCTTTCTTCTCCCCATTAAATATGTTTGGTCTTACTTTTTGGCAGTCTTTCTGAGTCATAGCTTCATCCTGGGGCATTCTCTCGGCTTTCATGGCTGGTTCCTCAGTAGGACATAGTGTGCCGACCAGGGATGCTGACGTGTACCCTCCTTCACATCCAGGAACCTCTTCCTCCCTGGAACCCTCCACTTTGTTAGCATGCTGAGAAGTAATCTAGGGCCACATAGCTATTTCATGTTAAAAATAAACAAAGAAACAAACTCACAAAAAAAGCCAGGATCTCATGCTGTCCAGACTGGCCTCAAACTTGCTCTGTAGTTTAGGATGGCCTTGAACTGCTGGTCCTCCTGTCACTGCCCACTGAGTGCTAGAATTGTAAGCATGTGCCCCAACCAGTTGTATGTGGGACTGGAGAACAACCCAGGTTCCTGTGCATACTAGTCAAATACTTTACCAACTTAGCTACATCCCCAGTCCCTTATGCTATTTTATGTGTATGTTTTGCACCTGTGTGTTCAGGTGCACACACGTGTGTGCGCTTGTGGAGGCCCGGGCCCTCCTCATTTGCTCTCCATCTTAGTTTTTGAGTCAGGGTCTCTGACTGAACCTGAAGCTCACTGGTTGGCTGAGTTGGCTGGCCAGCAAACTCCAGGGATCTTCCTGTCTCTGCTAACCCTAGCACTGGACTTACACACTTGTGCCTCCTGGCTTTTGGTATGGGTGCTGGGATCTGAACTCAGGTCCTCACTTTCCCCTCTGAGTCTAATCACACATTCCCCCTCTCATATTGCTTTCTTAAACTTCCTCCCATTCTGAAGCAGGAACTGGAAAGAGCCCCTAGGCAGTTATCTACTTAGAACAATCTCATGATTCCTTTCCTGAAGATATCCAGCAATAACATAGATACCATAAATATGTTATAACTGGCATGGTAGTGTGTAGAATACCTGTAATCCCATCACTTGGGAGGTTAAGGCAGGAAGATCAGAAGTTCACAGCCTTCCTCAGCTACACAGCAAGATTAAGGCCAACCTGAGTTATGTGAGACCTTGTATCAAAATAAGAGACAGACTGACAGACAAATGGACAGAGAATAAAGCTATAAATGTTTCTGCTCACGGAGCTGCCTTTGTATAGTAAATGAAAGGTTTGTGAAAAGTTAGAATTTTTTTAAATAATTCCATGATCTTTTTGAGGTTCTGTTTCACTGAAGTTCTCTATTTCACTTCCATAAAGTCTATAGCTATGATGCTACCTAGAGGCAGCTGAATGCTATCAGCTCCATTACAATAGTCTAGTTCCTCTATCATGTGTCAGCCTATTCATGTGAAAACAACTCAAGACTCATGGCACATAATTATTCTAATGATATATTTCAGAAAATAAAAATTACTTCTGTTCATTCACTGATTGTCCTTGTATTATAGTAGCAATGGGTGCCAGTTAAGGGAGAGCTTTTTCCTTCAGGTCAAAAGAATATAGTCTAAATTTGGGAGGAGACATGCCATCTTCTCCTCCTGTTTGAGTTAATCAAGTTAGGCCATTCCATCACCTGGTGAAGGGACTGTCTCAGAAAGGCTGATTCACCTTAAGCTATGCTATGGAGAGGGAGGAATAACCATCCCTTTACTAAGATTAGGTACTATTCCTCAGAATCCATGTTCTCTGTGCAGTCACTACAGAGACCTCGTGAATTCTGTTAGGTCTGTCCACCTTTCTGAGCCTTTGCTCAGAATGACAAAACTTTTTTTTCCTTTTCTATCTTCTTTCTCTCTCCCTCTCCCCTTCCCTCCCTTCCTTCCTTTCTTCCCTCCTTTTAGTACTGGCTAGAGCCTAAGTATGCTTTCTCTAGTCCTTTTGATCTTTTTTATTCTTTCTCTGAAGCCCTGCTCTCTCCGCTGTGGCTGCTTGTTCACCATCTGGCTGCTTACAAAGGTCACAGCTTTCTCTCTTCCTTCTTGACATCTTTCTCCTCTAGGCAGCTGCCAATACCTAACAGCTTGTGTACCTGGAAGTTTTTCTTTGAAATTCTGATAAAATTGTCCTTGAGCTTTCTTCTAAAGCTATCCTTAAATTATTTTATTAATGAGACTGAGAACCCCAAGAGGGGTTCCCAGGCAACATTTGGAACCAACTCCGTTGCCTCTCCAACTCTGTTGCTACATGTTACCTGGAATAAAGGAGGGCACCAAACATAGGCTGCAAGGAAGCAGAAATTGTGTCTAACATCGTCCTTTGAGACATCCTTAGGAGTATGTGCACAGTCCCTGTAGACAGTTTCAGTTGCGTCACTTGTAGTCAAGTCTCTGGCTCCTGGACAGATTCCACAATGAAAGGGTTTTTTCCCTTCTGTAGCCCCTTAGGTTATTCTATCATTCCCTCCCCATCAACACATAAATATGTTGTGAATGGACCTTAAGAACAAGCTACAACTAATAATAAGTAATTATGTATTTGAGTCAAAACTTTAAATCAACATGTAAAGAATATGTCTGTTTAATAATGTTGATTTCTGAAACAGGACTCAGAGTCAGTGAGAGAATCAAAAAAAAAAAAAATCCTGCTCTACTCAGGAGAGCAGGCCCTGCACCTTTCGTGGGCAGCACAATAGAGCCAACTCCATTGGCAGAGGTGTGGGTGAGCCAGCCCCAATATTGTGAGCAGGGAAAAGCTGTCCCCATTACTCAGCTGTCATGCAGCAGCATGAGCAGAAAAGAGATGCTCTCCCATCAATACCTGAGGCAGGTGGAAGAGCTGGCCCTGTGGTCAGAAGAGCAGAAGAGCTAGCCCCACCCCTCATCTGCTGCAGCACTGGAGAGTGGCCCTATTCCATGCCTGGACCGCACAGTAGAGCTGACCCAGTAGGTGTAAGTGTGGGGGATCCATCCTGAGGACCTAAAAGCAGGGGAACTGACCCCGCCCCTTGCTCATTGCTACAGGCAATGCAGGAGAGCTTACCCTACTAGTGAGGACAAGGGAGAGCTGGCAGGCTGACCAACCCTGCAACTACCCAGGTACAGTACCAGGGTTATAGGTTGGCCCACCCCAACATCCACCCCATCTGTAATCTGCTGGAGCATGTGAAGGGACAGACAGCTCCTGCAGACCCAAAGCTCCAGGATCTCCACAATATAGGGCAATAGCAGGATAACCAAGAGGAGTTCCAGTGAGGGCCCAGCCTCGATGGTGTAACAGAAACCAGAGGCCCCTCACCAGACTCTTTACAGTGAACTCTTTGCAAGTAAAGATATGTGGACAAAAGGGTTTACTGCAGGACTCAGTGTGTCACACTACAGCTTCCATGACAAGATATTTTTCCTTTTTTTTCTGTTATATTTTATTGAGGGGGGCCCTGTAAGGGCAGAGGGTAGATACAAAGGGATGGGAAATGAATAGAATTGAGATGCATGATGTGAAAGACATAAAGAAAGAATAAATTTTTTTAAAGTTTAAAAAAAAAATAGAAGCCAGCCGGTGGTGGTGCACGCTTTTAATCCCAGTACTCGGCAGGCAGAGCCAGGTGGATCTCTGTGAGGCCAGCCTGGTCTACAGAGCAAGATCCAGGACAGGCACTAAAACTACACAGGGAACCCTGTCTCGAAAAACCAAAAAAAAAAGAAAAGAAAAAAGAAATCCTGTTCTGCCCCCAAGGTGAAGGGTGAAGACCAGCTTGTCACAGAAGAAGTAAAACACAACAGCAGTTTTGGGTCTGCAGTGGAGGTTGTCACTTGTCATTCATCCCCTTCAGTGGGCTTTTTTAGACTGCCTCAAGGCTGTGATTAGCCTCCAGGTGGGAGGAAGAACATTGGATAGAAACAATATGACAGATGGAGATCTAAACAAGATAGGACCTTAAAAGGACCAAGGTTTCCCTTCAAAGCCTGGAGAGGAACTTCATTAAGGGTCCGAATGAGATGGCAGGGCTGGCCACCTTGAGAGGAATGGTGGGTGGAGGCCAGGGAACCTCTTCAGAAAGCAGCATTTATATGCAAACCCCAAACAGTCTCCCTGAGGAGTGTCAGACCAATCCCTAGGAAAAAGAAAGGTCTGACTTTCAGTAACCTTTAGGGTGGCAGGAACTTGCACATCACCTGATTGGCTTGAGCATAGGGTACATGGCAGGGAGCATGGATGAGCCCAGTACTGATTAGGGCTGCTTTTAGGGCATAGGCTAGTGTTCTAACAAAACTCTTGAATTCCAAGTCCTTTACTGCATACAGAAAGGCCTTTTAGGACTTAAGTGCTCTCCTAAGGTGGTTTTAACTATGTACTCTCCTGCACAGAGCATTATTGCATTAAAATGTCTGGCCCAGCTTTCAGCCTGGCTTCAGGGGTCCCAAGGTCTCCTGGTGCCTGCCATACAGTAGTCTTATAGGAATTTGGAAAACCCAGACATACTGCATAGGCCTGGTAGGTTTTCCCAGCCAGTCCAACCACTTGGCTGGATTTCCTTGTGTCGTTCTGGGAGCTGTAGCAGGGCTTCCTGTCTGCATCTATGATAAACAGCTTTCCTAGAGGGGCCACAGATCTGGGTAGTTTTGGCTTTGGTCCACAATACTATATTGTGTTTGGCAGCTGAAGCCGTTGTGGGGGGTGGGGAATCAAAGAACTATTGCACCAAATTTCCTTTTGAAAAAGGCATTCCTGAGCAAAAAGTCGTGCTCAGAACTGAGAATTGCTCAGACTAAATGACTGTGTCCTTTTTATTCCTTTCCCAACTCAGTTCTTACCCCAGAATAGACTAATATCAGGATTCTTTGAGGCTTTTGTTTTTCTTAGCAGTCACTGTAGAAGAATAGGTTTGTTTGCTTATTTGTTTAGGTGGGATCTTTTGTTCTTGGTTTAAATGTGTGCAAAAAAAAAAAAAGAAAAAAAAAAGTCCCTTGACCACATGCTCAGGCTCCTTGTGTTGAATTTCATATATTTTCACACTTGTCTGTCATCCAAAGGAAGCAGTGAGACTAGGTCTAAACCAAGCTACTCTCATTTAAATTGCATGATGTGTGCATGCACATGTGCACCCAGCTAATTACAGGTTGCAATAGAACTTGGTAGAATTTCAGTTTAGCTTCATTATGTCACAGACAGAGAAGTAGCATAAAGGGAAATGGGTAGAGTAGGTGAGGAGAAACACATAGATGGACGTTTTCTTTCAATACAGACATTTTAAGGGGGTTAAGACTTAGTTTGGGGTTCTGTCTTGTTAGGTCTATGTGAATATTTCTCAGTATTATATTCCTATGAGATGCATAGCAGGACTTGTTTGTGATTGAAGAAGTTCCATTTCCTCATCAGAGAAGACAGAGATGCAGGTGTCTGGTCCTGCGAGTGGGATTTTCCCCCTGCATCCTGGGTGCCTAGCCAACAAAGCAGAGGCTCTCCAGCTCAGGTCTCAGGGTCTCCCAGAGCTCAGCCTAGAAGCAAGGAAAAGGAAGGATAGCTGGAGAGAATAATTGCTATTCAGTCTTCTTTAATGAGATGTATGGCCCACTGCTGAAAGATTGTGGCTGTGTCTTTTGTTATGCTAATTAGACACCATTAGAGCTTGGCAGTCTTTGATTTCTGCTTAATCCTTTCTGCTTCCTCAGCCTCCGTCCTGACTGGCAAACGGTTGGCAGATAGTGGGCTGCTGCGTGGCAGCACGCTTGTTATTTATCACTCTTATGTGTGCAGACGTCTTTGGTAGAAAGGTGGATGATAAAAGATTTATTCTAACAAAGGCAGTGTATATTTCGGACGTTTATTTTTTTACTTTAAAAAATTTAATTTGAAAATGACCACTCTCTGCCTTTTAAGTCCCAATCCCCCCCCCCCCCAGTTGTTATTTCCATGGCTGCTCTTTCAGTCATAAAGAATAGGAGATGACAGTTTGGTTCATCTCTCCTTGGGTGCCAAGATTTCCCTAAAACCTCTGTTTAAGTCCCAAGTTGATTACACCCTAAGATTTTAGGGAAGCTGTAATTCCTCAGGGAGTGTGGGGGGCGGGGATAGAAGCAAGAATAATTTAATGGCCCAAACCAACAATTTAGCCTGCTTGCCTTTACAACTTACAGATATGCCTGCCTTCTTTTCTAAAGACTGAAGCATTGTATTCACATGATGGCCACAATTAAGAGTATTTACAGTGAGTTTTAAAAACAACACCTTTTGAAAAATGACCAACATGGTCCTTTTCTAAATAGTTCAGGGGTTGGTAGGACCTGTGAAATTCTCTAACAGCAGCACAGTATTCTAGAGCAGCCGTGTACAGGAAAACACAGTGTGAACCACGTATTTTCTTTCAAATTACCTGGTAGTCACATTTAAAAAAATATTCTGTGTGCGTGTGTGGTGTGTGTGTGTGTGTGTGTGTGTGTGCGTATGTGTGTGTGTGTGTGTGTGTGTGTGTGAGAGAGAGAGAGAGAGAGAGAGAGAGAGAGAGAGAGAGAGAGAGATCCATATGTGGATGTCAGAAAACCTAGGGCTCAAACTCAGGTTGTCAGGGTTGGTGACAAGGGCCTTTATCCTTTGAGCATCTTGGCTAGTCCCCAGTACTCACAGTTTTGAAATATTTTTTGAGATTATGATATAATCACGTCATTCCCCCTTTCCATTCCTCCCTCTGAAACCTCCCAAGTACCCCCTCCCACTTTCAAATACATGTCCTCTTTTTGTTTAACTGTTCGTGGTGGTGATGGTGTGTGTATTCCTAAATTCATGAATATAACTTGCTGAGTCTATACAGTGTTACTTGTGTGCATATAGTTTCAAGGGTTGACCATTCAGTTTTGGATAACCCATCCCTGTGCAGCTAATGTTTGGGTAGTCCTGTTGATGAGACTTCATGGATGTAGCTTCTGACACTTCTAGGAGAGACAGTCTCACAGCAGACTCCCTGTTCTGGCTCTTACAGTCTTCCTGCCCCTCTTCTACAATGGTCCCTGAGCCTCAGGCACAGGAGCTGTGCTGTACATGTATCCCTTGGGGCGGGGCTCCACAACTCTGCATTGTGATTGGTTGTGGTTTTCTATAATGGTCTCCATCTATTGCAAAGAGAAGTTTCCTTGATGAGGGCAATAACTACACTTATCCAGCTAGACCCTGTGCCACATTTTAAAAGTGAAAAAAATAAACTGGTGAACTTAGAATTAATCCATATATGGTTTAAGTCAGTATACCAAAAGTGATATTTTAACAAAAAGGCAATCTAAAAACCAGTGCAAAATTTGACATAATTTTATTTATGCTAGATTTTTGTTGTAAAACAAAGTCTCAGGTATCCCATGCTAGCATCTGTCTCCTTCTGTAGCCAAGTATGACATCAGACTTTTGATTCTCCTGCCTCCATGTCCCAAGTGCTGGGATTGCAAGTACGTACAATATACCCTTTTAGATAGTACTAGGCATCGAACCCTGGCCTTAGTGCCTGGGAGGCAAGCACTCTCCGAACAGAGTGGCGCCCCAGCTCACGCTGAGGTTATTCTTTTTGTTTTGAACTGGTGTGTGCTTTGCTTACAATGTCTCACAGCACATTTCAGTTTGGATTTGTTGCCTGTGCCATGGTTGGTGACTTTTTGTAGAGTTCATTGTATTGAACAGAAGCTGTTTAGAGTAATCGATCATTTTACCACGTGACTAGTATACCTGTCAGGAGAAAAACCTCTGTTTAATTTAGTGGATTAAATATTATGAGCTGTATGACCTTAACCAAGTCACATTCCCTAAGGGGCCTTGATTTTCTCTTCTGGATCCAGGCTAAGTGATTGACTTAGTCTTCCCTTCCACCTAGGCCACTCTGAATCCGAATTTTGAAAACTCCACTGTAGCCGGTCACTCCTCTATGTAGTTATTTGAAAAGCAACTTCCTACACTACAGTTGGAAAATGTCCAGTGTACCAACCACATCCACACCTCCTTCCCTCTAAACACCTGAATCCTCTGAATTCCCCCGAGCCCTGCACTACTGACATGTGTCTGATGGCTTCGGTGGTCACCTCTGGGAAATGAGTGAGGCACAGCAGCAGGTTGGCGGACAGTGACTACAGACCACCAGGTTCCATAAACTCCATCTCTCTCCAATTCTGGTTTGCCCTTTTTTCTGTCTTTTGTTTACTTTGTTTTTCTCAGTTCATTGTGTTATCAATGAAACAAAATTCCCACAAGTGTCTTCCAAGAAGATGGCCTATTTAGGAGCCTTTGGCACATCTATGCCTTACGAGTGCACATGGCAAGAAATAAATCTGAGAATTTATTCTCAGCTCTTCTCACTCATTGTAACCATTTGTGGAGAAATGGATATTTATCTGGTGTTTATTCCTTGGGCTGAGAATAAGGTAGAAGTATTTTCACATGACTTGGATTATTTTGATTTGTGTGTGTTTTGAATTGAACTTTCAACAGTTCATTCTTCTGTTGGTAGCATTCATTGTCTTTTTACTGTTTCATAGAGCCTCTAGCTAATATATAATATTTACATAAGTAATAAATACCATTTGTTGTGTTACATCTCAGATGTAACTAATAAGTCTGAAGTCTTGAAAATCTTTTTGTTTCTTTTTAACTTGATGGCCACATTGCTCATTTAGTAAACCCCATATCTACTGGAGATACAGTCAGATCAATCGGTGGACCCTTGAAACCCAGGTTGTACCAAATTCTAAATATATTGTAAAGTTTTCCTATGCACACCTTCCTATTACACAGAAGTTCCTGGAGAGAATGACTCCTTCCACTCAACTCCTTTAAGGATGAGAAATGGGTGAGAACTTCAGTGGTGACAGAAGGTTTGGAATGTTCCAAGTCTAGAGCCTAATTGTCTTAGGTGATTTTTAGTGCTCTTACTAGCCATTTATTACTCTCCACTGTATGTGGCCTAACATCTTTGTGACCATTAAGTAAATCCTTTGAAATATAGAAACAGAATCCATGTTTTCCACAATCAAAAATCTGAGCATGTCCTCAGATAGCATCTAAAGCCTATAGGTGAGATCTCCCACTTTGCTTTAAACTGCCTACCTGATATACCCACCAGTGGATTTGAAAAGTACCTTGATTTATGATGTTCTTCATTCTATTACTGTAAGACTTTATCAAAGGACTACTAAGTTGGATCATGGAATTTAGAGTACCCTGAGTCTGTGTTCCTAGCCAGGGTCACTCATGTTGGCCACAATAAGTTTTATCTTTATCCCCTTTGAAGGGAAAGTTATATTTTTATATCACTGCTGTAATAAAATTGAATTTACAAATAAGGCACAGTAGGGATTAATAATTAAAATAACTGATAATAAAATTATAATAGTATGATATTATAAATATTATATATGAGTGGTCTCAATCACTCTCAAAATACCTCATTGTGCTGTGTGTACTAATGGACAGATGGTACATACTGTGTAGATCCTGGGAACAATGGATGATTATGTCCTGGTGGGACACACCAGGAGGTTACCAGACAGCACAATCTACTCAGATCACTGTGTAATTTCACGTAAGATTTTTCAAACTGAGGTTGGCTAAGTGTCACTGAAACTGGGAGAAATAAAAATAGACAAGAGGGAACCACTGTACATTCACTTCTAAACATTGGCATTTTACAGCTGGCAAGATAGTTCAGTGGGTAAAGCTGATGACCTGAGTCTGATGCTGCACAAGACTCCCCATGATAGAAGGAGAGAAACAACTCCCACAAGTTCCTACATGCACCATAGCACTTATACAAAATTTGAATTAATTAAAATGTGCATAGTTAGAGATAGCTCAGGATAACATTTATGGCCAAAATGTTTTGTAAAAAAAATAGATTTCTTCAGTCACTTCATAGTTCCTTACTCCTTTTTTCATCTTTCTCATGTATACTTGATAAATAAACTACTCAGAGTATGTTGTGTATTTCTGTACCTTTGTGAGATACTTAGTCAAGAACCTTGGCCCAGACTTACCAAGTAATGAGCAAAGGGGACCAGTGGGAAAGATCAGTAGGGTGGAGGTGGGTCAAGAGTCAAGTTTTTAGGATTGAGCTTTGGGGGACAGGGGTTAAAAGCACTTCCTGCTCTTCCAAAGGACCCAGGTTCAGTTCCCAGCACCCATGTCAGATGGCCCAGAAGCACCTGTAACACCAGTTTCAGGGGAATCTTATGCCTTTAGCTTCCACAGGCACCCACACAGACATACACATATCCCTTACCCTGATACCTCTGCACACACACATACACATTATTAAAATACAAAAGAAAAATAAATCTTAAAAGGGATAGAGAACCTTATGTACATATCTCATGTGAGGTAGTATAGTTCCATTAATAAGATACTATGGTAGATTTTACTACCAATGTCTAGCCAAACAACTCAGTTATGAATTCTGAGCACATTTCCGTACTGCCTGGACATGGTAGAGCTTACCTTGTGCTTGGAAAAATAGAGTTGTCATACTTGTGCCAAGTCTGTGATAAGAAAAAATTTGTGTGAGTTTATTGGACAACGTAGATCTCATGCTGTCCATCAATGCCACAATTAAACACACACACACACACACACACACACACACACACACACACACACACACTTCCACTAAAGCACTAGAGGTGGTATCCTGAAATGTTCTGCAGTGCCAAGCAATTAGTTAAGTCTCTGAAGATCTTCAAATGCCAGGTCTAGGCAGGCGAGGTGTAGGCCTCCTTTGGAGCAGTCTTGGGTGGTCACCTGCTGAGTCACTAGGCACCACTGCCTTTGGCTCTCTGTTGGTAGGTGAAAACAGTTCCGGAATGAAAGGGGAGGTTTGGCCTGCAGCTCTGAAGACACTACCAGCATTCGCATTTGTGGCTAGGGTGGTCACAGGGCTAAAAGAAGATGAGCCAGCCACTGCAGGAAAAGGGACTGGGGCAACTGGCAGAGTGGCTTTGTCAGCCTGAACTGTCTGGAGGGTAGTTTCTGTGTCCTGTGTCATTTTGAGAGAAAGGACTTTGGAAGGGCCTGTTTTTCATACTTTCTTCATATTTAGTTTTTTTCTGAGTAAAAGAAAGAAATTATAGAGCTAGTGAGATCCTCATAGCATTTAATCTGTGTGCAAATATAGATGACTTTAAAAGCACAGACATTCTGCTTCAAAGCAGTGTTCTTTTCCCTCTTGAATAAAATTAGCCCTGTTAATAAGCATAGCTAAACAGTATTTTTCCACACAGAGAATAATGTCTTTTTAAAAAACTAAAATATTTTTATCATTTTTTCACAATTAGACACAAGTTCCTTTAAAAATAAATGTCATCATCTCTTATGAGCCCTCAAGTAGCCCAGGCAACTGCAAGCTAGCTTCGTGGGTTCTGATGGGCTGAGGCTTATTGCTTGTTTTCTACCATACATTCCTGTGCTGCATCCCTCTTCCATTACAGAATGGCACTGTGCAGTAAGAATGGTATTAAAATTTAATGCTATTCTATTATCACTGTTGACTCTCTTTAGTACACATATGCCTGGTTCTTTAATTCCAGAACCTGCCAGGCGAGCACACAGAAGTGTGCATAAACAGTCAGGAAACAGAGTGGTACCTGGAGATCCATCGTCGCATGCTCTGCCTGTTGTGAGTGATGAGTCAAAATGGAAAGGTTATCATTTTCATTAGCAGAGAACAAGACTATGCTTTTCTCCAAGTGTAATTACAGTGGTTCACTGGCAACAGCACACTACAGTAATTAGTCTAAAGGTGTATGTGAGGGCAGGCTTCTGCACAGACACTAGAAATATTATTCCACAGTTTAAGGTCAGAGCCTTGTGTTTAACATGTTCCAGGCAGCTGGGGGGTTGGGGTTTGGAGGGCTAAACTTAATTTGACTGGAGCTAATGAAAGACATTTGACATTTCCCAGAGTCATGCATTCAGAAGTCAGTCAGGTAGAAAAATTGTATTTTATTATGTACAATAAAAAAAAAACTTAGCCACAGAAGTAGCATGTCATAATATTTTGTAGAGCAAACAGAGATAAAATTCAAGTTGATTAGGACTGTGATATAAATGATCCTAAACACATAAGGTTTAATCTCCAGTCTTTTTTGGAGACAAGTGTGGATAGAAAATGTAATTTTGTTTTGTTTTTGAGACAGGGTTCCACACTGTGGCCTAGGCGGGCCTGAAACTCAGTATATAGCCATATGTCCTCAAACCTGTGATAAGCCTTCTGCCTCAGCCACCCAAGTACTGGAATTTCAGGAGCCTGTCTCCAAGCCCAACATAGAAAAAGTAATCATTAGACTCTTTCAGGAGATCACTTCTTTGCCACCTTACAGCTTTTCAAGTAATAGATGTATGTTACTTTCACATTTGTGTGTGTGTGTGTGTATGAATGTTTACAAATTTTCCAAATAAACCCTGACCTTTGTGGGGTTTTGTGACATTTATTTTTTGTTCTGTTTGACAGTCACATTGAAATACGAAAACTTGTTATAACCCAGAATTGAAGATAGAAATTACATTGATATTATTTTCCAAATTCACTTCTTGGGTTTTCTAAATACAATAGTGTTATGGAATATTACTTTACTATGTAAAGATGTGTTGCATTTGTTTCACCTTCCCTGCCTAAGGCGCTTGATTGGTCTAATAAAAAGCTGAGCAGCCAATAGCTAGGCAGTAGAGAGATAGGCACGGTTGGCAGGCAGAGAGAATAAGTAGGAGGAGGAATCTAGGCTCAAGAAGAGAGAAAAGAGAAGAAGAGGGAGCTATCCGGGACCAGCCAGCAAGATAATGAGAAGGAGAGAGTAGGACATGCAGAATGAAAGAAAGGTGAAAGTCCCAAGGCAACACGGAGATGAAGAGAAACTGGTTAAACTAAGTTCTAAGAGCTGGTGGGACAAGCATCAGATAACTAATCAGATAAGCTTTCATAACTAATAATAAGTCTTCATGTCATGATTTGGGAGCTGGTTGGTGGCCCAAAAGAAAGCCTGATACATAACAGAAAGGTAAAAAGAAAAAATAATAATAAAGGAAACACTTCACATGCAGTGTGCAGGTAAAGCTCGAATGAGTTTAGAGCCCCCCCCCCTTTGTTTTTTCTAATATAAAGAGGATTTAGATAGTTCCATCTCTTACCAAGTCAAAGACACTCACCGGAATACCCCAGCTGCATCTTGAATGGGAGTAACAGCCTCTTTCTTCCTGCAGTTGTTTTCAGTTTTTCTCTCCAAATTTATCTACAGTATTTCATGGTGTTGTTTGAGAAGAAATGGGGGAAGTGGGGTCGTTCTGAGGGCGCATGCGGTCAGCAGGCAGATTCTGTGCGAAACCCCTGCTTTCTTAGCGCACCCTGTGTTTACCCATGTTCCCAGCCGTGCCGTTAGAACTGATGCTCCCTCTCAACTTCAGCACTTGGGAAATCTTAAGCTGTGGCGCTGGTGACACACCTCTGGTGACATAACAGGCTGAAAGCTGCACAGGACACTATTTGAAAAAGTTCAAATTTGAAAAAGTTCTGTTTGCCCTCTACTGGGTTTCTATACTCAAGAGAAGTCAGGTACTGCAGCATGGTGTCCGGGAAGCCAAGTTTTCCGTTGTAGTTATCAGGAGGCACAGAGAGCTGGCTCACTTCTTTCTCTTGGCCACTGCTGCTGTGCACGTGATCCTGCCTTGTTGAGTGTTTTGTTTTTTTTGTTTTTTTTGTTTTTTTTGTTTTTGTTTTTTTTTTTTTTTTTTTTTTCTGTCTAGGGGAAATACTGGCTTTATTTTCTGTTATTTTCTGTCTTAATTGCAAGATGGAGAGAAATGAGAAGGGAGGGGCAGGCAGGGGGAGATTAAAAGTACTTACCTGGTCTCTCCAAGACCTGGACCACTGGACCAAACTGACTGTCCTGGGTAAGGACTGTTTCCCAGCAGCTCTTGGAGCCCCCCCCCCCCTTCACTCCGGCTCTTGTGAGAATTTCTGCACACTTGTCCTCTCTTCACTCTATCATCCAATCTATTAAACAGATAGCTTTACAGGACTTTTTATAGTTCATCTTTCACAGAGTGACCTTTTAAAGTTAGGTTAAGATGGGGTAAATGAAGTTTTGTCCATCCTGGGGAAAATCGCTTTCTCCACTGACATTTGATGAATAAATTGCAGAGTATATTTAGCAGATACCAAGACCAGGAGCCACTCTGGAAAGTCCAAAGAGCTGAATTAAGAAACAAGCAAGTGGACCCCATTAGCCCTTGCTTCCCAGTTAGTAGCAGGGTGTTTTCCTGGCAGGTGTGTTGAAGATCAAAGATTTGTGAAGGGAAACTGAGTTTGCCATAGAAACACGCAAATTCGAGCTTATACTGCTAAGCAAAACTCTTCAGCTCCAAGGGGTCACACGTTAAATAAAACATTTATTTAACTGACTGTAAATTACATACTAACAAAACAAGAAAGACAAGAGGCATCTTTCTGAGGAGTGGTTATTGTTGCTGTTTTAGTTTGGTTTGGTTTTTATTTTTTTGGTTTTCCGAGACAGCATTTCTCTGTGTAACACTCCTGGCTATCCTGGAACTTACTCTGTAGCCCAGGCTGACCTCAAACTCACAGAGATCTGCCTGTCTCTGCCTTCTGAGTGCTGGGATTAAAGGCATGCGTAGCCACCACCCAACTTCTGAGTTTTGTTTTGTTTTGTTTTGTTTTGTTTTGTTTTGTTTTGTTTTAAAGAGGTTTGTTAAATTTCTGACAGGCTTTAGGTCATGCGTAGCCCTTTGAGGGACTTGTGAGTGCTCTTTGGTGGTTATTAAAGATGAAATTAGTAGTTTAAGTGCAGGAAGAAAATGGCGGTCGTTTTTGGGTGCTCTCTGTATATACTTGCTTACTGTGAGAAAAGAAACAGGCTGATTACATGATTTCCTTTGTCAGGCTCCCATGAAGCCTTGTGTCTACATCAGTTCCTGACTACAGATCTAGAGTTAAAGATGATATAAAACTTGGATGTCAAAGTCTTCCGTTTAATTTTTATTTATGTTTTTGTTTTATGAGTTTGTGTGTGTGTGTGTGTGTGTGTGTGTGTGTGTGTGTGTGTGTGTGTGTGTGTGTGTGCAGGTTCTGGTAAGTCCAGAAGGGGCATCAGATTCACAAGAACTGGAGTTATCAGCAGTTGTAAGCCACTGATGGTAGGCTCTGGGAGCCAAGTGCCAAGGTCCTTTAATTCCTCCTCTCAGCTCTCTCCCTTAGACCAACTCCCCATGAAGAAGTGAAGGTCAAAGCATAGACAGGTCTCTTTCATCTTGGCAATCATCTGCTGACAGACACCCTGTACCCTGCTCTGCTCTCCTCCCCACACATGTAGCACCCCAGGTGCTTTTGGGTCAGGTGTTATGGAGTCTATTTGTTTTTTTTTTTTTTCCACCTCCCTTGGGTGCTGCTAGATCACATGCTCCTTCTGTGTCCCACCATGCCTTTTTTCCTGTCCTGGAATGTCAAGGTTGTTCTGAAGTCACCCTTAGAACATCCTATAGATTGACCAGGGGCAGCTTAACTCTTTTCTGCTGAGTATGGTATTGTGCTGCCATGGAGGGTTTTTGAGAAACATGGTGTCCAGCCCCTTCCTTATAGGCTGTGCAGGGTTTTGTTTTGTTTCATCATTTTACAGAGTAACATGACCTTGCATTCCTGGGGGTGACTCTAGCCCTTTGACAGAGTTCTGTCACTGAAAGGAGGAAGCTGTAGAAGGCCTAATGTCTTATTCATAGCAGAATGTCATGTGAGTGGACATGTGGCCTGGTGCTGGCTAAGGCCTAGTGCATGCTCTATCATTGTGTAAGATAAGCTCTGGTCCCTTCTCATGGATCAGCCCTGCTGCTTGCTCAGTAGCTAGGAGGTGTGGTCTGATGTACCTAAGGAGGCCTGTGGCTTGACCCAGCCTGCCAGATGCCCTGTTTTTATCTCTGGGGCAGGGCCTCCTCACTCTGCTAGCAGAAGCACTCATGATAAGACATATCACACTGGTCATTGTAAATCTTGATAGATAAGTCTTTAATGGAATTAAAGACTTGGGGAGGGATCACATTTAGAAAATATAATAAACAAATGGTTCCTTTAAAATGAGGTTTGATGACTGGGGTACAACTCGGCGGCAGAGTACTTACCAGACCTGTACTAGGCCCTAAATTCCATACCCAACATTGAAAGATTAATTTAAAAAAAATATAAAATACAGGAAGCTTACATACAATATGACAAATCTGGAAGGTCTTTATTGTTCCCAAAGCCAAGTGCTTCTTGGAAATGCCCTTCCTCAACCTCTGCTGCTTCTAGGATGACTTGAAGGAATCAGTTCTCTTCGTGGTTGTGATTGATGGAGAGTCAAGTCTTCATTCATAAAAATCAGAAAGGGGAGCCGAATTAGTTCTTACTGTGGCTCTTAGAGGTGGGATGATGCACTGCAGCAGTTCCCATCAGTGCTGAACTTTCTTCTCTTTTGCTCAGTATCCTCTGGGAATCATAAGAGCTGTAGCGGTGACCCACGGTCTGTGGCGGAGAAAGGTGCTTGCTACTTACTGTCCATCTCCACGTAGTACAGTTCTGAGCCTCTTTGGCAAGTGACAGTTAAAGGCTCATCTATAAATGGTTCTCTGATTGATCACAATCCCAGCTGCCTCCATAAACATACAAAGTTTCTTGTTGTTTGGTTGGGTTTTGTTTTGTTTTGTTTTTCTGTGTTCCTGTATTTTACTGTCAGCATTTTTATCTCCACATGAAATGGAACAACTGGCCACATAAATTAAAACAAGCATAGAGAAACAGCAAATAGTACACACCTTCAGTGTTCTCACAGTGTTAATGCTAGCTAGATGAAGTTTAATTGCAGATTACCATTGACAGGTACTTATCCAAAGTCATAAGCAACTCACACTGTGAGCTGTGTGCAAATATCCCAGCTTTCTCCAGAAGAATGAACATCCATGGAACCTACTATTTACCAGTCTTTTTTGACAAATGGAACTCTGGAAATGGAAGCTCATTGTAGAAATTGGAGGAACTTTCCTTGGGGTCTATTTGGATTGTTTTTAAAGAGATATATTATAGGAGTGTGCATTTCTTTTCAGGGGGTGAGATCAGTCTTGTAAAAAAAGAAAGGAATCATCAGAGGCCTGGCAACCTTTGGCTAAGGAGACTGCATTTTGAATAGGGTGGTAAGCTAGATGGCATGTTGGGGTATACTTAGGTATTGGCAATGTAAGAGGGAGTAGGGGGTTACTCTGTTGTTTTTTTAATTGTTAGGTGGTCTGTTCAGTGCAGCTGTGTTTATGGTTCCTAAATGATAACTGCCTGAACACAGTGACAAGTCCCCACAACTGACACGAGGACCCTCTTGGGGGGAAAAATCATCCTGCCAGTATGGGGTGTGTTTACTAAGTAGCAACAGCAAAAGCAATTCCAGGCAGTTTTACAGCTCATTTGATGGAGCAGACATTTTTGACAAGGTTGAGTTTTGTTTTTTAAGTAATTGATCCTTTAAATGATACATTTCACAGTGGAATAAACTTGGAAATGACAATTGGGAGGGAGCATAGTCACATTTCTTTAACCATTATTTGGCTGATTTAACTTATGCTCCTTAAAAATGGCTGCATAATTTGGAAACACAGACCTAATAGACTCATTAGTTGGTTGCTTCTTAAAATGTATTTTTATTACTTCTTTGAGACTTTCATACAATTTATTTTATCATACTCATCCCATATTTCTTTCCCTAACTCCTCAGAGATCCACCCCTCCTCCCCACCCTCTCCCAGCTTTGTGTCTTCTCTTAATTACCCAGAGTCCACTTTATTCTGCTCATATACTCCTGGGTTTGAGGCCATCCACTGTAGCATGGTTGACCTACCAGGGACTACACTCTTAAAGAAAATCAACTCTCCCTTCCTCCGTAAGGAATCAACTCTCAGTAGCTCCTCAGAGATGGGGTTGTGAGCCATTCCCCACTCTGTGCTAGAATGCTAATGGCCTGATCTTGCGCCAGTCTTGTGCCAACAACTACAGTTGCTATGAGTTCATGAAGTCTTGTCATGCCCAGAAGACACTGGTTTGGTCCCATCCTCCCTTACCTCTGGCGTTTACAGTCTTTCCAACCCTTCTTCTGTACTGTTCCATGAGTCTGAGGCTGGGGGTGGGGGGTCGGTGATGGCTGTCTCATTTGTGGCTAAGCACTCCAAGGACACTAATTCTCTGTACACTAACCAGCTGAGAGTTTCTGTTTTAACCACCACTCACAGTACAAAGAAAGTTCTCTGATGAGGTCTGAGAGTTGCACTAATCTCTGTGTATAAAGATAATAATTTTGAGGGCAGTTTGATACTGTGTCCATTCAGCAGAAGAGTAACTGTAGATTCTCCTCTGGGACCTGTGAGCTCCCCAAACCATGGATTCTTGGTCAGATTAACAATACTAGGCAAATGTTTCCTCCTGTAGAGTGAGCCTTAAATCCCAGAGAGAGAGAGAGAGAGAGAGAGAGAGAGAGAGAGAGAGAGAGAGAGAGAAATTACTTCTATAACGTTTGTACCACTATTGCACCCTGGCATATCTTGCTACCCCTATCATTCTAGTTCACAGGGTTCACAGCTGAGCAAGACTGTTGATTTCTTTTTTTCTCCTGGCAGCCTGTATAGCACCTACTAATACTATGAAAGCTCGGTGTCAGAGAAGCTTCCTATTCAGTACCAACTTGTTTTCTCCATGTCCTGTGATTGAGGTGCATGGTGTCTTTAGCAATAGCACTTACCATCAAGTTCAAGTGGGGCAACCAAGAACAATGGCTATGGCCTGTATTGTTTTGGGAGCCTCTAGGACATCTCTCAAGGGGAGGTATCCCATACCTGGCATTGGGTTTTTATTTGGCAACCTATGGCCTTTAAGGGTATCTTGTTAAGGGTTTCTGTTGCTGTGCTGAAACACCATGGCCACAAACAACTTGAGGAGGAAAGGCTTTATTTCATTGTACAACCTGTAAGTCCATCATCCATGAAAGTCAGGGCCTTAACTCAAGACCTTAACCTGCAGGAGGGAACTGATGCAGAGGCCATAAAGGAGTACTGCTTATGGCTTGGTCCCCATGGTTTGCTCAACCTGCTTCTTATACACCCAGAACCACCTACCCAGAAATGACACCACCCACAGTAAGGTAGGCCCACCCACACCAGTCATTAATCAAGAAAATGCCCCACAGGCTTTTCCACAAACTAGTTTGGTGGGGGCACTTTCTCAATTGAAGTTCCTTCTTCTCAAGTGACTCTAGCTAGTGCCAGGTTGGCAAAAACCTGTCCAGCACAGGGGGCAATATTATCCCCTGTGTAGGGTAACTCCACTTAAACTCTTTTATATGAATGTGTGTGTGTGTGTGTGTGTGTGTGTGTGTGTGTGTGTGTGTAGCTTATAAATACGATGGCCTTTCCAAACATCTTTAGTATTGATCATCCTTCTTCCTTTGCCCTACCCTCCCATCCCTCTTTCCCTCCCCTTATCCCCCCTTTCCCCTTCACATCATCTGTCTTCTACTATCCTCTTACCTTAAGGCCCTTCTCCCCGACTCCCTGCCAGTGACCCTCTGTTTCTGGATCCTACAGGTTCTCCTGACTAGACACACAAATCCAATGATCCACCTATGAGTGGACATGTGACATTTGTCTTTCTGGGTCTGATGTTGTTACTTCAGTCAGTATAATGTTTTCTAGTTCCATTAATTCATCAGCAAATTTCATAATTTCATGTTTGCTCTTAAAGAAAAAACAATGACATAGAGTTGTAGCTATAACAAAGAGACACTTGCCTACAACAGAGAAAAATATATTTATTAAGGAAATACTTGTGCAAGTTAGTCATAATTTCAGAATTGTATGGAACATGTACGACACTGAGGTGCAAGGCCTTACAACTAATTTTGTTTTTTAAATTATGTGTGGGTTTTAAAATTGTGTGTGTGTGTGTGTGTGTGTGTGTGTGTGTGTGTGTGTGTGTAAGGGGTATGTGCACATGAGTGAGTCCAGGTGCCCCTGGAGCCAAAGGAGTGAATCAGATGCCCAGGAGCTGGAGTTAGAGGTAGCTGTAAGCCATCCAATATGGGTGCCCAACTCAAATGTTGGTCTTCTGGAGGACCTGTGTGCACACTTAATCACTGAACCATCTCTGCAACCCCTAATGACTAGTTTTGGGTGCATTTTCTTTAGTGTTATATCCCTTATAACTCAAATTAATGTTTATTACTATTCTTCCATATTGCCAAAATATTTCCCGGCATTTGGATTAGAAGCAGCTTGTTCTGGCTTGTTATGTAAGTTTGTTGCAAGAAACAAAGTGATATTTAGATCTTGGTGTATTTTAGGAGCCTTTTTTTGTATCTTTCTTGTGTGGAAGAAAGAAATCTGATCAAGTTGTTTCATAGTCATGTAAAAACTGAGTTTGTGCTATGGTGATTTTCCATTCCTGCATAGTTAATGTTTTTCAAGAGATTTGAATGAGTTATGTGCAGTGTTGTCTGTTAAACAACTGACCATCTGCAGCCTACTTTAAATTCAAGAAGCAGCTACAGTCCAGGACACTGTATGGGCTGATACTTATTTTCGAATCCTTTTTTTTTTTTTTTTTTTCCAAGATAGAGTTTCTCTGTGTAACAACCCTGGTTGTCCTGGAACTCACTCTGTAGACCAGGCTGGCCTTGAACTCACAGAGGTATTTTGGCATTCTTGCTTCTTGACTCCTGTCTTTTCTTCTCCCCACAGATTGGTGAAAGACAACAAGTGCTAGTAACAGAAGAATCCTTTGACTCCAAGTTTTATGTTGCACACAATCGATTCTATGAGCAGGTAAGAGTCATTCACACTCACCTTTTTCTCCTAAGTGAGACCAGTTCTGAAAGTTTAAGTGAAGGGGACAAGAAGAAGAAAGGATTGAATCAAGGGAACCAGACTAGCAGGGGGTTGATCTCTGATTTTCCTTCAGTCACTGGGTGTACTTTGAGCCACACAAGTCTAGGGTAGGGCAGCCTTGGGCGTGTGGGCATTGGGAGCCCAGCAGCTAACACGGCGAGTGGAGATGGGGTCCTCTTTGGAAGGGAGGCGGGGAGAGGATATGCGGAAGCACATTGGGGTGAACTGGAGATGTTCCCTCTCACTTGCAGGTGAGGAAGCCTGGCCAAGGCACTCCCAGGTAGTCTCTAGAACCCTCCGAAGGAAGTTGCTTCACCCTATAAGGCCTCCACAGTGTCTCATCAGTCTGAGTGGAGTGCAAATAGGCCCTTTCTCTTCTGTTCCCAGCCTTTTTCGCAAAGGAGAATTTAAAGAGAGAGAGAGAGAGAGAGAGAGAGAGAGAGAGAGAGAGAGAGAGAGAGAGAGAGAGAGAAACTAAATTAAAACCAAACTACCAACCCAGTAAGCAAACATAGCCGTTGTACATGGATGTCTAGAAGCCCTTGACTTCGGTCAGTACCTGGGGCTTCATGTCCTCAGTGGGGGAGGGAAGCATGTCAGAAGTGACTTACAGAGTTCTTCCCTCAGGCAAGAACCCTGCATGGACCAAGGAGGACAATGGGAAATGTGTCCTAGGAGACACTCAGAGTAGCGTGGGATGGCCACAGATGGTTCTGAGTCGTATTAATTTTCCTTAATGTCGAATGGTGTTTCCTATCCTTCTGTTCTTTCTCATCAGATGAGAAGTGGATTTTTTTTCTTTCTCTGGGTCATGACTGGAATTGGAATTTGGGGATTCTTAAGTACTACACGAGCCCTTCAGATAAGTCTGGGCAAGGGAAAGCATTACTCCAGTTAGAAAGCAGTAAAGAGGCCTCACTATTGCCTGTCCATGTGGAGTACTGTCAAATTGGGCAGCAGTTCCGAGGTGGGACCTCAGAGCCCAAGTAGACGCACTGAGGAAAGAGCCCTGTGCCTCACCTTTAAGCTGAACCTCTTCCTGTCGCCATCTCCGGAAGAGCCGTTCTCCTATGCAGGCCAACCCTCTGCTCAGCCTTGGGGAGGACCCTGATGTGTTTTGGTTGCCTCTTCCCTCACTTTTCTCATGCCTCAGCAGGGAACCATCCCCCTGCCTCTAAAAGAAAACGGCATGCCTCATTAGCTGCTTCCTCCAGTGTAAGGCAGTTGGGCTCTCTCCAGTTATTAAAACCCGAGGGAGGGTGGCGGAAGACAGAAACACTGAGCCCTTCATCCAGGTCAAGACAGCAGATCAAGAAGGCTTATATTCCCCTTGAATAGCACCAAAATTTCTAGACATAGTTTGGACTAGGGGTTTTCTTACTTTATAAAAATTAATTTAAAAGAGCCTGATACTAATGCTCTTTTAGTTGGCCTGTTTGCCATGCGTCACTCACCCTCCAGGTGACCTTTTCCCCACCCTTTAATGAAGCCATGTGTGTGTGCAGTAATTATAAAAGCTGACCTCAGAAAGCCCAACACCCACTGTGGCGACTGTAGGTTCTTCCCTGACCTTTCCTGACCCCCCTCCCCCTTTTTCTGTCTCTATAACTAACCTTTCAAAGATGTCATAACTTCTATTTCTAAATAAGATTGCATCAGAATATCAAGGGATTATTGCTTTAGCACTGGCCTGTTTATGTTGGACCCTGACTTGAAGAGGTTGGCAAGTGCTAAAGCGGAGGTGTGAGGGGACAGAATGCATACAAACTACCTGTAGGGTCCCAACAAGAGGAGGTGTTTGCTGAGGTAAAAAACATGGACCTCTATCACTCTATCAGCAATCTCTAGCAGAAAGAACCATTTGACAGTTCCCTGTGAGCCAGCTAAAGTGGCCTTCAGAGCGGCTGCTTCTGTACAGAGATTGGCTCATGAGACCAACACACACATTTCTTTTTTAACAACAAAAGACATGAAAGGCGGCCATTAGCCAGAGGAGTCATTTAGACAAACAGCAATGTGCTGTATTACTGAAAGAATTGCTTTGAAATGTCCTTCCTCTTGACCTTTTGCACAGATGAGAACACACACACACACACACACACACACACACACACACACACACACACGAGGCCTTCATTTGAAGCATCTCCTAAACCATTTTCCTGACAACTAAATTGGAAAGTATTGGAAGTGTGCGGCTTTCATTATTTCTGAATCTGTTTTCTTCATTGTGCAGGACAGGCAAGGGCAGAGTACCAGAGGCCAGTCCAGAAGTGGTTGCTGGCTTTGGGGAATTTCCCAGGCTACTGCCAGTGTGCTTCAAGAAAGCTGGCATCTGGTGATGGAGGCACTGGGGCTATGGCCCCTTCTTCTCCCAAAGAAGCCTTACCACTCTCCGGGGCTCCAAATCCTTGAGCAGCCAGAGGATAGAGCACTGTAATGGGGTCGTAGAGCAGAATCTTCTGCGGACATCTAAATACAGTGTGGACTTAGTTGACAGTGGCATATCATTTTCATTCTTCATTGTGACAACCACACTGTGCTGATGGACGAAGTTACTGGTGGGCAGAGTAGTGTGGGGAGCAAGAAGTCTTCTGTCATTGTTCTTTAGCTGACATTAAAAACTTCTCATTTCTGAAAATCTGATTTAAGGTTTTGGTGCCAAAGAAGCCTGAATTCATGGGGAAAATGGTTGAAGTAGACATTTATGAATCAGGAAAACACTTTTTGAAAGGACAGCCAGTATCGGACACCAAAATCTACACGCCATCCATCAGCAAGCCGCTGGCCAAGGGCGAAGTCTCGGGTTTGACAAGGGTAAGTTAAGGTTTTTTCCCTCTACTGCTGACAGAATGGCAGTGACCCTGCGCCACGCATCTCTGATCATGTACAGTCCCCATTTTAAGGGCGCACAGGTTTTGCTCCTTTCTGACAGATGGAGATCTGGAGGTGCAGCTGGGTATTTGCTGATGTAGCCTTTTGCCTCTCTGCCCATAAAGGGAATAAACTGCTTCCTTTTTCAAGCCAGAAGCAGAAGGCAAAAAGCCATTATTTGCAGGTAAGAGATTCAACACCAAGGGTGAACAGATCCAGCATGTTTCTGTATCATAGATCCTGAAAGGAGGGGGATGAGGACCCGATGTTTCCCTGCTGACAAAGCTGTTTGTAATACAGTTAAAGCCTACAGGTGAACAGACACTAAGCTGTGTGTGCCTCTTGCTAGTGTGAGCTGCATATATACTTGAGTCCTGTGGAGTGAAAATTAAACATTTTTTTCATTCTATTAAAAAAAAGTAACCTGGCCCCTGTTTTATACCTTGGTAAATATGGATGTTTGCCAACCTCTCTCACACATTTCATTGAGCTACAGTTGTAAAAGCTGATGGAGTGTGAAATGAAAATGTGTATCACATTTCTAAGCATCATTTGATGTCCTTTCTTCAACACAATTGTTAAACATGAAAGTATATAGCAATGACTTAACATATGGGAAAAAGATAACTGATACATATCTGCCCGTGCAGTTCCTAGACCATTTACCTCTGTAGCTCTTAGTTCAAATGCATAGTAAAGACATCCTAATTAAAATAACGGAAGTATGGCTTTGCTTCAGGAATAATGGCATGTGTGTCCTCCACCTCTGTGTGATGGTGCTGAGCTCAAGTCCAACAAGAGCGGCACCTCTTCTGTGCTTGGCTAGTGCCTAGGAGGGGACCTATACATGGTATCTGACCCACAACAGAGAGACATGGATTAGCATAACAGAGAGACATGGATTAGCATGTGTCAGAACCATGCCAACTTTCTTCTTTTGTGTGTACACACTTTAGTAGTAGTATTATCATCATCATTATCTCTCTCTTTCTGTATGCATGTATGTGTGCGTGTGTGTGTGTGTGTGTGTGTGTGTGTGTGTGTGTGCACATGTGGACACCAGAGGGCAACTCTGGGGAGTTGGTTCTCTCCTCCACTATGAGATCCAGGAATTGAACTCAGGTCCTCAGGGTTGTACATCAAGTGCTTTCATCCACTGAGCCGTCTCACCAGTATTTTATTTTCTTTTACTTTGAGACAGGGTCTCATGTGCACTAGACTAGCCTTGAACTCACTTTGTAGCTGAAGATGACTTTGAACTAATACTTTTGCCTTTACCTCCCAAGTGCTAGGATTACAAGGCATGTACTGCTGTAACCAGTTTGAAGCTACCATCTTGTTAAAACTTGAGAAACAAAATCACTGATGTTTGTTTGGGGCTTGGGAGGTATTTTAGTTATTCTTTTCATTGTTTTGGGGTTTTGGGTTTTTTGTTTTGTTTTTTGTTTTTAATCTTATTTAGAAATTGGAGAGAATGGCCTGGAAGCAACAGTATTCTGGCATTGAAATTAAATGGTTAGAGATTCGACTAGATTATCTCAGCTTATTCTTTGAATATTTTTCAAGGAAGTTAGCTAACCTGTAGTGTGCTTTAAGAGATTATTTTTTCTTTACTTACCATCCTGGGGGTTGAACTCATGGCCTCATGCATGCTGGGAAAGCCCTCTATTACTGTGCTATATCTCCAGCCCTATGTGGTTGATTTTCAGTTGCTGTACTGGAAAGAATTTTACAACAAATGGCAGGAATATTTTACAGACCCTGCCTGGCTTAGCTCTCACATGTGCATCTCTTGCAGGGCTCAAGCTCTAAACCTTCTTGTTAGTACTCCATGAACAACAGCCCATTCTACTGTTCTTGCACACCCTGTGCTTTCTGAAAGTCCAGCCCCACGTCAGTTCTAGGAGGCCCATTTGTCTCCTCTCCTCTCCCTTCTTCCAGCCTAGGAAATAGTGTTGCCACCAGCCCACCTTTGCACAGAACAGCTCATCGGGCCGGGTATGATGAGGTCATGTGGTTCCTAGCTTCCCTGGGGCTTATATAAATGGATAATTTTACATGCCTGAAATGACAAGTAAGGACTCCTCAGCCGGGGTGGGAGGTGGAGTTAGAGGAAATATCACGCAGTTCTTTCTTGCATCTTTGTTTGTGACTTCCTCTTTTACTCTCTCTATTTGTCCATCTTTAAACACATGACCAACACGCCAGAATCAAAAAGCTTTGCCGGTGAACCTGTTCTGTGATTCACCATATTCTTTAACAGGAGAGCCAAAGCAAGCAGGAAAGGAGCGTGAGAGTTACAGGCTTTCCGCAGGTGGTAACCACATCTCAGGCATGTCGAGCTCTTCGACAGCAGCTGAAGGGTCTGGAATTGATTTAGGGAAGCACCCAGCTCTATGTGGTTGGAGTTTGGCTTTACCAGTGCACCCTGGGTCTAACCTGCTCACAGTTCTGGGTCTGCATGTTGAATAGGAGGGAAATATCCACCTCACAGTGTTGATAAAGGAATAAATTCAGTTCTGCTGGTAAGTTTCCTTACCAAATACATATAGTTCTTTCTCTTCTCCCCAAATATAGTTGTATCAAAGAGCAGGGTGAAGAGACATCGGGGAAAATGTCTCTGTTTTGTTGTTGTTGTTGTTGTTTATTCTAGCCATGATAATGGGTTCTTGTCTTTGGCAGGGATGATGCCGAAGAGCCAACCCTATCAGAATTTGTAACTATCTGAACTTCCTAGGTTTCTGCTTAGTCTTTTTTTTTTTCTTTCTTTCGTGCTAGAATGATCCCTTCCTACACACTTTGTAAAGAAATCTAAACAGACCAGGGATAGCATGGTGCCTGTTATCTCAGCACTGGGGAGGCAGCAGCACCAGGGTCAGGAGTTCAAGGGCATCCTTGGCTGCACAGCTAAGACCACACCTAAAAAGAGAAAAAGTGTAGGGAGAGAAACCCAAAGCATCTGAAGAAGGTTGCTGTGCTAGAATTATTTTCAATAATAAATGCCTTTCCTTAATTGAGAATTTCAGGGTCATTCTGGTTAATTATTAATATACAGATGAGTGCCTGCATGAGTTTATGTGCATGTGAATGCAGGTGCCTGAGGAGGCCCAAAGAGAGCATTGGATCCCCTGGGACTGGAGTTACAGGTAGTTGTAAAATGCCTAATGTGGGTGCTAGGACCCAAACTCAAGTCTTCTGAAAAAGCACTAAGTGCTCTTAACTACTAAGCCATCTCTCAGATCATGTTTTACATGTTTAGCCCTGTGCTTTGGGCTTACTCCATTGCATGTCAGGCCCTGCTGACATCCTTCAATGGAGCTGGTGACAGGGACAGCTGATTAGGGAAGCCTAGGCAATGGGTAGGAGGCCTGACTGTAATTCACTTAATGACTTTCTTCTTATCACTGAGCTCCCCAAACCCTGGTGTCTCACATACAACATGGTAATGTAGAGTGGGCACTAAAGAACCTTCTGTCTCTACCATTCAATGAACTAAACTATCCATTTTAACAGAAGTAGACTCAATACTACCATGTGGAAGAACTTGGAATTCCATAAATATAATAAAAATCAAGATTATTACTTTAGATAATGATTAGATTCCCCCAGAGCATGATGGAAAGAGGAACTATAGTTGCTGTCTCTCAGAAATTACATTTTCATGGACAAGGACAGAGACAAACCTCTTTTTCTTCTTCTTCTTTGAAGCACTGTGAATTGGACCCAGGCCTCCTCATATGATACAAGATTTCTGCTATGTAATTCCCGCCTTTATAAATTTTATTTTGAGACAGAGTCTTGATCATTTGCTGAGTTCAGCCTGTCCCTATTCCCCTACTTCAGTTTCCCCAGAAACCAGGCTTATAGCTGTGTTGTACCATCGAGACAGAAATGTCGGTCCCCCCTCTGCCCAGCTTTATTAGAGGTGTGGAGGAGGAGGAGAGAAAAGCAGACACAATTAGTCTGACTATTTTTAGGGAAGATGGGAGTCAAATGCCACCCACAACTTAAGAAAGAAGTTGAGGAATTGTGGTTGATTTAGGAAGGTGTTATGTAATAATTTAAGTGAAGGCATCTGAGCTCAGAGACTAATGTAAATCAAATGAATGACCTTTCCCATAGAACAGCTACACCAGGGGACTGTGCTCTTAAGGTGGAGGAAGGGATGGTGACATATATTCTAAGATGACAATTATTCACTGTGGTCCCCATGCTCACAGTGCCAGCATTATCCCTGAGCTGTAGAAGAACACGGATTCCACACCTGCTCTCCCCAGCTTGCTAAGTCAGAAACTCTGGGAGTGATTCAGTGAAGTATTTTTAGGGATATGGAATTGTTTTGTCTAGTCCTGTTTTTGAGATCAGGCCACACTGTATAGTCCATGCTGGTCTGGAATTCACTATGTAACCTAAACTGGCCCAAAACTCACAACACTCCTTTCTCTAGTACTAGGATTACATGTGTACTATCTTGACAGATACATGGTCTATTTTTAAGTTTTTATTTCTTTCACAGTTATATATATGTAAATATAAAACGTTGCTTATGCTGTACCCCATTATCTTATCCTCTTCCTCCAAACCTCTTCTTCTTCTTTCCCAAAGAGTTCCCGTCCTACTACCATATAGTGACACATGGGATAGAGCACCCCTTTGCATTTAGTTAGGGTTACTTGCATGAACATGAGTGGGAATTATTTATTTGAACAAGTACAACTTATCAGTGACCACAATGCTGAGAATATGACTCTACCTGCCCCCTGTGCTCTTTAAAGGCGGGTGGGACCTCATGAGCCTCTTCTCCATTAACAATGAAATACTGATGGGCCAGTCTTGTACAGATAACCACTACCACTGTGAGTTCATCAGTGCAGCATGCCATGTCCAAGAAATAGAGTCATAGCTTTCCCTGCCTTCTCTTCATTAATACTCTCTGAGCCTTGGAGGGGTGATAAAGATGTCCTACTTCGGGTTGAGCACTCAACAATCATTTATTCTCAGCACTTTGGCCAGTTATGAATCTCTGTATTAACTATCACCCATTGTAAACAAGCTTCTCTGACCAAAGCTGAGAAGAGCATTAATCTATGGATATAAATGTACATGTTTAGAGGGCAGTTAGACACCACATTCATTTAGCAAAACGACAGCTATAGGTCATCCCACATCCCATGATTATCCATCGTGAACAGTTGTCACCTTCTAGTAAATCTTCCATCATCTGTGTTCTTACCTACCTTAATTCTTTGTAAGAGAATTCCATTTATCATTTATTATAGAAATATATCAGTAAATAACCCTAAAAGAGGAAGACCTTTTCAGGGTCTAACTTTTCTTTTGTCATCTTGGGACAGAGTCTAGTGTAGCATAGGTGACAGTTGGCTGAGGCCTAGCATGAGCTCCGAGTCCTGGTCCCCCAGATTCCACTGTTGGAGTATCTAGAATTTCAGTATGTGTGCCTTCAGCATCTCACTTTAGGTGGTACTAGGAAATAAATTCAGAGCTTCTGGTATGCTAGGCCCTTGAACCCACTAAACTACATCTTCAGCACTAGAAAAAATTCTTTAAAAAACAATCATATTCCATTATCAAATCTTTAAAAAAAAAATGACCCTTCCTTACCATTGGCTAAGTTTTTCCCAACTTCTGCTACAATCTCAAACCAACATTTAGGGAGTGATTATCATGAACCAAATGGTATGCTAAGTATCTTATATGCATTCATATTATCCTCATGATAGGCTACTGTCAGTAGACTAATAAATAACTACTCAGACATGAAATGAGAAGAGCCAAGTAGAGGAGCAGAAGCCACTTTTTACATCCAGGTCTTACCAACTTCAAGAACAACATAAAATCTGTAGGGCTGGAGAGATGACTCAGTGGTTAAAAGCACTGGCTGCTCTTTGAGAGAACCCATTCCAGAGGTTCAAGTCCCAGCACCATGTAGCATATCACAACCATCAGTAACTGAAGTACCAGGAGACCCGACACCCTCTCCTGTTCTCCATGGATACCAGGCACATACCTAGGGCATAGACATATGTGCGGGCAAAACACCATACACATAAATATTTTTTTAATTTGAAGTTTGGCCAAGCCTGGTGGCACAGGCCTATAATCTCAGCTACCTAGGAGGTTGAGGCAAGAGGATCATAGTGCAAGGCCTGCCTGGGCTATGTAGTATGTTCAAGGCCAGCCTGGGAAACTTACTAAGACCCTATCTCAAAAAAATAAAAATAAGGCTGGGGGTATAACTCTGTGGTAGAGCATTTGCCTACCATGCAGGAGGCCCTGGTTTTAGTGTTCAGTGATGGGTGGATGGGTGGATAGATGGCTGAGTACATGATATAAAAAAGGAAGGAGAAAGGGAGAATGAACGTGAATAAATTTCCCACTGTAACCATTTGTATTGTCACATTGTTCTGCAACCAGTTTCCAAGACTCTTCTTAATGTTATAAAACTAACTTTGTACTTACTTAGCATTAATTCCCCTTCCATCCCTCTGCTAATTAATCCCTGGCAACTTCTGATCTGTCCCCATGACTCTGACTACTGGAGGTGACTGATGAAAGTGGCATTGTACTGCCTTTGCTTTTTTGTGATTTGCATGATGTCCTCAGATTTCATCCATATTGTGCCGTGTCAACCCCACAAAGACTGAGTAACATTTCATTGCATCATTACATGCTGAGTAATACTCCACTGCATTTCTTTAGCCCCGTCTTCTGAGCACACTGGAGTACTGCCACCAACTGCCCTGGGAATACGGTGCACAGATGTCTACTTAAGTCCCTGCTCTAGATCACATGATATCACAGTTTCTGATTTTTTTTTTTTTTGAGGAGCAGTTATGCTGCTTTTTATGGCAGCTGTAGCATCAGTGTGGTTCCAGTTCTCCCACAACCATGTCATCTCATGGTTTTGCTGTAGTCCATTCAGGTGTGCTAGACACGTACTTTAAAGTCCATCTCCATTCTCTTTACAGTGCAGGAATCTTATTTGATAACATTTGGTCAAGAATTCTTCTTCTTTTTTTTTTTTTTTTTTTTTTGGAGCTGAGGACTGAACCCAGGGCCTTGTGCTTGCTAAGCAAGCACTCTACCACTGAGCTAAATCCCCAACCCCAAGAATTCTTCTTTATATAGCAGACTAAGCTCACTGGATCCAAGAAGAGAAGGAAAGTGAGGCAGAAAATGATGAAGAAGTGACTAATCGTCTTTTGTGTACTGGGCCACAGCAGCCGTTGGACCCTGCATGATGAGGGAAGCGGAGCTATTGGAGACTTGTGTGACTCCTCTACACAAAGCACTCGATCTTACCAGTTTCCACATCACTACTTAAGAACTCAGAGCTGGGTCAGCCTGATAGAAACATTTTTCTCCTGAATTTTAAGCTAACAAATAGTTGGGTTTATTGCAAAGTTTTTTGTTTTTTGTTTTTTTTTTAAGTTCTTTCCTGGTGGTAGAATTGGCTTAAGAAGGAAGTGGCCACTTGTGAAAGATCAGGATGGCTTGTGGTCTGTCAGGTTTGGATCAAATTATAGTGACAATTCCTGCAATACCCTTCAGCTCACTTCCTTGAATCACAGTGTTTCTTGTATATTTATTGTGTCATTCAGGGAGGATTAACATGGATAATGTAGACATGGACATAGTGAACATGTGAATTTAATAAGCATAGGACAGCAATTTCCTGGCTTCTATTTTTGACTGTAGACTTTTTTTAAAGTCCTTTGCTTACTTTGGCTTTTGTTACACAGTGCAGCAATTCACAGCACACAGTCAGGATTCTGATAACCTGGGTTTGAATCCTGTTCCATCCCTGACAAGCAGTATGAACTTGGAGAAATTCACCTGGCCAGGACTCTGCTTATGAGACCCACAGGAGCACTTGTTTTACAGGATGTAACAGAAGAGGCTTAGCACAGTAAATATTGCCATATACTAGCAGCAGCAGCATTATTTGTGGTTTACACTAAGGCATGGTCTTACTGTAACTGACAATAGAAATTACACACTAGTCTGTAATTTCTAATGCATCCATTAACCATTGACTTTTTACAAAATGGCAGAGGGAAGCAGGTCACCTTAAAAAACTATTATGAGAATGACATTAACACCAACCACAGATGGGCCTGTGAGATGGCTCAGTGAGTAAAGGCACCTGCTGCCAAGCCTGACCACCTCAGTTAGATCCAGAGACCCACCTGAGGGATGGAGAGAACCAATATCTGCAAGTGTCCTCTCACCTCTACACACAGCACTATGTACGGTATGTGTGGCTCACTTGAGTCACCTAGACAGCTCAGCTCCAATCCTGTGACCACTCTTGGTAAGAAAGAAGACATTTTAGGGTGGCATGCTTGCCTCATTACCTAACAAAGGGCCTACAAGACCATCAGATGCACTGAATTTTATGTATAAACTATCCTGTGTTTTCAGAGCTTTGACCCTTAGAAAAACACTGTTTAAAGGCTTTCCTTCCTGTCTAACATTCATTTCCAAAACCACTGAAGTGAAAGGGGCTATTAGTTCAGGGCCAGATCTGAAAGCACATGAAAACTCCGTTCATGAGGTTAAGAAATGGCTTAATAATTAAGTTGAAAGTGGATCTAATTTCAAACCGATCAGCTAACCATGTTAGGAGCAAATGAGGGTGTGTTCCTTCCTATTCTCCTTCCACCCCCAAGATGTTGGCTGCAATCCCAAGACATTTTTCCAGTTCATTTTCTTTTTTCACTTTAAACCATGCAATACTGAATTCTTTATTGCCCGAGTGTTAAAGTGGTGTCGCAGACAATTAGGACCACAGTACATGTAATATCGTGTGCATTGCTGTCTTCCATATTGCATCTCATTGGTTTCTTGTGCAGACCAGTTAGGACACATTTGAATGGCACAGGCTGGATGCGTAGCTGTTATCCACATTTCCTTCTGAGCTGTGTTTAGTTGGACACTGATGAACTAGTATGCATTATGTCATTTGAAACTGTGTTGAATATGTTTACGATACCTTTCGTATACCAATTTGAGTACCATTCAAAGCATCATCAGCCGAGCTGATGCTGAACAATTAGCTTTCATTTCACTTGTACCCCTAATTGTGCAATCAGCAATGATAATTTTCCTCCTGCTGAGAGTTGGAGCTGGGCAGAGAAAGGAGAGTTGCATGCGTCAAGGGACCAATTGTGCCTTGATAATGATAATAGCAGCTACTATTTAGTGAGCCTCTACTATGTGCCTAGCATTGAGGCTTGCAATGCCTTGGGTTGTTATAGTAGTCTGGGGGAGGGCATCTGAATACCAAGAAAAGTGTTCTCAGCATTTCTGTGCACAATGACAAAGAGGTACCTATAGTAAAGTTAAATGCACATGTACACATACACCACACACACACACACACACACACATACACACACACACACACACACACACACACACACACACACACACATCCTATATCCTTTGCCCCACTGGAATAGGGGAGAAAGAGTAGTGAAGTTGAGTTAAAGCAGTGACAGATGCCCAGAGCTAGGGAGGCTGAGTTCAAGAGCAGCTGAGCCTGAATTACTCATACATACAACATGTGGATGCCTCCTGACTGCTTTTGTTTCCATCTTCATTGAATGTGTTATCTGAGCACTGGACTCGATATTAGAGATATAGGCAATGAAAGTGGCCTGGACCAATAACTGATAGAAGCAGATGCAGAGATCCACAGCCAAGCACCAGGCCGAGCTCCAGGAGTCCAGTCGAAAAGAGGGAAGAGGGATTCTATGAGCAAGGGAGGTCAAGATCATGATGGGGAAACCTGCAGAGACAGCTGAACCTGTGGGTCTGACATCACTAATAGAAATGGATTGGAGGAAAAATTCTGTCATCAGCTCTGAAGTGCCAACTCTGCTCAGCACAGTGTTAAGCACTTCTTGGGACACAGAGGTCTGAGGTGTGGACTTGCCTTTGGGGGGTGTTAGGAAGAGAAATGCATGTCCCAAGATTCACATCTCCCAGCAATTCTTCTGTGGAAACAGCTATTACCATGAGTGCAGGTTTGGGAGACAGGTTATGGTGGCAGAGGCCACGTCACAGCAAGCTTGAATCTTCTAGAATCCCAGGTGAAGACACGGCAAGGAAATGCCATACATGAACTTGCAAGCAGCTCTGCCAGCGTCTTTATCTATCTATTGTTCAGATGGTCCCCAGTCTGTGACATTTTTATTGTAGTAATTAAAACAGTGAGTATGTGTCGATCAAATGTGGAACATGTCCAATGCCAAGTTAGACAGCATCGAAATGACATGGTGGAAAGTCTTTGAAGAGGTATCGGGCCCAGAGCTCTTTGCAGGAAGCAGGACACAGCTGAAGCTTCAAAGCAAGAAGTTTGAAAGGCAGACGTTGGGTTGTTTGTAGAATCACTGAAGCTAGAAGCAGTCTGCAGTTTTCTAGAAGCACATTGGAGCTGTTGGTGAGAGCCGTGGCCTTTGTTCTGCCTCCCCATTCCCTGTCTGCTTCCCATCTTCCTCATGTGAGTACTACCTCTAATTTTGGAACCTGAGTCTTGGGTTTGCCCCTGGGGACACCGACACTTGAGGAAGGTTTAGGGGGGACTGGATGCCAAGGTTGAACTGACAGTGGGAACTATCAGTGTGGAGAGAAGATTCATCTTCCACTTCAGTGCTTTCACAGATGTGCGATTAGGACTGGACTTTGAAGGTGAGAAGGACTCGGGTAGGTGAAGAATGAAATTCTCTGTGTGAAAGGATCATAAATGGACTCAGAATTCACAGGGCTCTGTCTGTCTTTCACACTCAAAGCAATTGTAGGCAGTGGGAAGTCAGAGGGAAATAATGTTCAGTATGAAGACTGGGAACTCTGGGTTTTGGAAGCTAAATATTTACACTAAACCTGTTAGACAGCGTGTCTTTCCCCAGAATCGGTTACGCTGTGCCACAGCACAGGTTAACTCTGACATCTCAGTCCTCCTGCACTACAGCAGCCACATCCTGCCCATCTAAGTGAGTCCTGTGGAGTCAGATTGACTGCTCCATACAGTCACTTGGTGACTGAGTCCTCAGGCCAAGGCCACAGACATGCTAGGAAGAAATGCTGGAAACCTTTGTGAAGGTAGGCTCTGAGAGCAAGGATACCCAGCCTGGTGCATTCATTCCATCTCCAGACCATAGTACCATAGCCACTTCCAGTTAGTCCTCAGCCCGCATTTATCCAGTGAGCTTGGCTTTCAATGATCTGCAGGGTGGAATTGATGAATTCTCTAAGCAGGGATGTTGGGAGTAGACAATACACTTCTGTATATCACTCAGGATGTTAATGTGTTCTTTGAGCAGGAACTCTCAGGCAAGCTTCCCAGTCTGCTCCTTGAAGTCCTTTGACGTGATAAGCAGATTGCAAAAGCTCTTCTGAAACCGATAATGGTCTTGTAAAGTTAAGTTTCTTTCATGGAACTCGAAGAATTGGGTACCTCGGAGCAGGGTCTTACTTTCCACCATGAATTCTGGCTTCTCCCCCCTTCTTTCTACTAGTGAAAAACACAGCCTGTGTCTCCTGTCACACTCAGCATCGGCTTTTCATTGTGCATAAAATAATACAGCACTTTTTAAAATAAATCAAATTGAGGATGTTTGAAGGAATAGACTGTTTGCTTTCTAACATGGTTTGCAGTGTTTTAGCTTTGCAATGAAGAGCTTTAGGGAAACACATTTTCTCTTTTCCCTCTATCTCCCAAATGCAATTTTGTAAAACTACCAAGAAACATAAATATTCAGGCCATACATCAGGTCGGTTATCTAGGACAGTTATCTGATAGGAAGCCAACCTGCAAAACGGGGATACAGTACCTTTCAGATTTGCCACCTCTTGGGAAAGAAATCCAAAGAACACCAGCAGCAAAGAACTATTGTAGACCTTATCAAGAGGAGCGCTTTCCTCCCACAGGCCCCTGGCTCATCAGGCTTCCTTCTTGCAAGCATTCATTTAAAAAGAATAAAGCAGCCCTTGTGCCCATAAGCCTGGGGCCAGCAGTGACTTTGGCATTGTGGTCTCCCCCTTTCAGATGGTGCCATCATCCTCTGGGCATTTGCCCTCTCTAGATAGTTTGCTACAAATTAGGAATGATAAAGCCTGATTCAGAGTTTCTAACAAAAGATTGAGATAAGGTATGGAGAATATTGGATCCTAGTAAGCAGTCCACGAATATAGTGTGGAATTGGTTTGTTTGGGGACTGGTCAAGATGTTAATATCTCATCCACGGCTCAAAGAGTTTCCCATAATAGCATGTGTTCAGTGAGAATAGAATGTGGTCATCAGCTATTTAGCCAGATGGATAAGCAGAATAGCATTTGTAAAGGATAGTTACCTAAAGGAAATATCTTGGTGGCATTCTTACGTCCCCCACTTTTCCTGTGACTTGGAGTGACTTTTTCTCCTGTTACTCTTCACCCAAGGCCACTTGCTCTGAACAGCCCGAAAGCATCTGTGGTGTAGTGTTATGCCCGAGTCTTTCTCAAGCATTCTTATGAGAAGCAGCTTTCCACGTCCCATGCAGTTATCCTACAGTATCACAGTCTGCTTGACCATCTCCCTGTCACTATCCTGTCTAAGGCAGATTGTGACCTCCTTGTCAGACCCATCCATAGGTCCACAGGACCCTAAAATTCCATTCTTTTTTCTATACCCCCAAAGAATTGAAAGTAGATACTCAGATTCCACTATTCATCCTGGGTTTATTCACAAGAAGAAGCAGGCCACCCACCTCCCAATCCACAGATGTATGGACAAACAAAATGTGGTCTGTGGCACCATAGAATTTCATTCAACCATGAAAATAAATGAATTTCTCACATATGTGACAGGATGGGTAAACCTTGAGTTTGAAGTGAAATAAGAGACCAAAATGTGACAAATTCTGTATGAGTTCACTTACTCAGAGTGTGGAATAAGCAAGGTTAGGGTCATCAAGTGTTCTGGTGACTGTGGACAGCTACAGTTCTGATAGAGCTTCTCTGTGGGATGATGAGCTGTTAGAAATAGTAATATCTGCACAACTAAGTAAACCTAGTAAATGTAGTGAATGCCATGGAACACTGCATTTCAAATGGCTAAAACTGTCAAGTTTATTTTACATATATTTAACAATAAAAGGAATTAAAATAGAAACAAAAACAACCTTAGGGCTTCAGAGTGAAAGCCAGCATCCAACAGCATCCCCCTTGGTCTGAGGTCTTGACTTTTCTCTCCTCATGAACACTGGTCCAGCCACAGTGCCTGCCTGCCGCTCCGTGGCATGAAAGCACCAGGAGTGCCCTTTTAGGAGAGTGCTTGCACCTGCCAGTCCCTCCCCGGCAGTGTGTTTCTCATTAGAGGTCAAAAGAAGTGTCTGTCATCTGACATCATCCAGGTCTCTGCTGAAGCATTGCCTCCTCAGTGAGATCAGCCTAGGCTACAGTTTATATGACTGCCCACCACCACCATCACAATGGGGAGGCTCTCTTTCTCCATAACGGATTTCACCATCGGACATCTCAAATTATTTGTGTCAGTTTCCAGTCCTAAAATGGAAGTTCCATTAGTTCTACGACTTCATTTGCATCTGTCTTCTTGATAACTAGGTACCTGCATGGATTACATGCTGTTAAATGTAGGTGGTCAAGAGATACACACATAGCCCTTATTCAGAACACTGCTGGACCAAATACATGAACATCATCTGTCAACGTTCTCCCACTGCCACTGCAAGTGCCCCTCCCAGACAACCTCAGCACCTCAGTAAGGCCCAGCTGATCTCGGCAGGGCCCGCACATGTGTCTGTCAAATGTAGGGTAGTGAAGTACAGCTCTTCAAACCTTAGTGGGACTCTGGTGATGTGTCTGGAGCTTTTCCTGGAGACTGGTGCTGTGCCCCAGAAGTGTTCAGCTAAAACTATTTGGATGAATCAACTTTGTCCTCCAGGTTTTAGCCCTGCAAAAGACCATGGGAATGTAGTCACGTGGTAAAGGCAGAGGAACAAGAACAGCAAACCAGGCATACACAAGTGGCCTTAGGCCTCTCCTGCATGTTTGATAACATCCCATTGGCCAAGTAAGTCACGTGGTCAACAATCACACTGCAAGTGATGCCCTAGAAGGCAGATATACAGAAAAGGAAGAGTAAGAACCGTCATATATTCAGTCTATCAAAGCTGTGAAATCTTGGTGCTTGTGATTAGCACATCTCCATATTCTCTTTCTACATCCCCATAAGAAAACACTTTCTGCTCCAGCCTTAGATGTAATCCTCCTGGCTCTGAAATGCCTTGTTTTCAGTTATCTATAGGACTGGAAGGGTTGGACCTCAAAAGCAATCTGAATGCTAAAAGAAGGAGCCTTCTCACTGTGTTTTGGATAGGAAATGTTAAGTGTGCATTGTTTTAAGCCAGTTAGCATTAGAAAACTAACACAGGGCTAGTCCCTACTCCAGAGTTCCTGATGCTGCAACCCTTTAATACAGTTCCTCATGTTGTGGTGACCCCCAACCATAACATTATTTCCTTGTAATTTTGCTACTGTTACAAATCATAATGTAAATATCTGTGTTTTCTGATGGTCTTAGGTGACCCCAAAGGGGTTCCAACCCACAGGTTGAGAACCACTGCTCTAGAGAGTCCACATAAAATTCGAGGGCACCAAAAGATGTTTGTTTCTCCATTTTCTGCATTGGCCAGCCACTTTGAACTGTATTCTCACTGTTGGGTTCTATGGCAGGCAGGATAACAGCTCTAAAGGTACTCAGTTACCATGGTCCCCCACCTGTGTGACCTTCAGAGGTGAAAAATGAGTAAAATCTCTTTATCTTTTTTGGCTAGTTTTCAGCTGAAAGGAGAGAACCTCAATTGAGGCTGCATAGGCATTTTCTTAACTAGTAATTGATGGGGGATGGTCCAGCCCATGGTGGGTGGTGCCATCCCTGGGCTGGTGGTCCTGTGTTCTATAAGAAAGCAAGCTGAGCAAGCCAGGGGAAGCAAGCCAATAAGCAGTGCCCCGCTATGGCCTCTGCATCAGCTCCTGCGCCCAGGTTCCTGCCTTGTGTGAGTTCCTGTCCTGACTTTCTTTGATGATGAACAACAATATGGAAGTGTAAGCCAAATAAACCCTTCCTCCCCAGCTTGCTTTTTGGTCATAGTGTTTCATCTGAGCAATAGAAACTCTAACAAAGGCATGATCCTAACCCCTCAAATTTGTGACTAAATTAGGTTCCATGGCAGGCACTAATTAAAAGTTCCTGTTGGAGTCAAATTTGCTGATCATCTGGCTTTAAAATGAGTTTTTCAAATGGGCCTACTATAATCACAAGGGTTTTTAAAAGTGAGTGGCAAGCAGGAGAATCTGGGGTCAGGGAGATGGAGACCCTGACTTGGAAGCTGGATGCAGGCCATGAGCCTAAGGATGAAAACTGGAAGGGGTAGGGAAATGGTTTTCCTCTAGACTTTCCAGAAAGAAGCAGACAGCTCAGGAAATTTTAGTCCAGTGATGCCTATTTGTGGTATGTGACCACCATGGTTTTGTTGTTGTTGTTGTTGTTGTTGTTTTGTTTTTTTAACTGGGAGTTAGACATGGAGCAATTTAGGAGCTGAGGAGGCAAAAGAAAAGTGTTGAAGAGGCAGTTAAGTTACTGGGGCTGAGGGAAAGAAAGATGTTAAGGGGAATGGAGAGTTGATATTCTCAGGTGTGGCTCTGCTTGCCTTGGGCACCAACCCCTGGGGCCATGTCTCCCTTTGACCACCCTAATCTCAAGCCCACACCCTGCTAGAGTTTGTAACTAACCTCATGTGAGTCACGGGGAAGTGAGACTGGCACTTAGCTGCTTTGCTTCCTCTGGTGTGCATAATCCACAGAAGTGGAGTTGTTGCATGGTCCTGTGCTGACCACTTCCTCTTGACTAGACATCCCCTCAGTGCTTCCTCACACGCCCGTGTGAATGTAGAGCAGCTGTGTTGTTGTGTCCTGGCCCCGCTGCTGTCTCACCCACACTTACTTTGCTTAGACTTGCACTTGAAAAGTTACTTTATTCTGCGTATATTAGTGTTTCGCCTGCATGTATGTCTGCATCACACTCCTGCAGAGGCCACAGTGGTGTCAAATCCCCTGGGAGTGGAGTTAAAGATGGTTGTGAGCCACCATGTGGGTGCTATGGATTGTGTCTGGGTCCTCCAGAAGGGCAGCTAGTGCTCTTAACTGCTCAGCCATCTCTCCAGCACCTAGGCTTACACTTTTTGCCAACCTGAGTATGTTTAAATAGTACCTCATGGAGTCTCTAGTTCATAATCCTGAATTACGAAAGAGATGGACTTAAACTGATTCGTTTCCTTTATTTATTTATATTTCTTCCTCCCATTTGGTTCTATTAAATCCATACTTTAAAATTTTTAATACTTTTAATTGAGACATTTGTACATCTTTTCTCCATGTGTCTGTGTTGTTTTCTAGACCTCTGCTTGACATCTTTTGTATTCATTTTCTATTGCAGTATAACAAAGTAACTCATAACTTAGCAGCTTTCTGTCATAATCTTTCCCTCGAGGTTTCAATGAGTCAAAAATCTAGTGCAGCTCAGTGAGGTGCCTCTCATTACCAGTGGCTGCAGCCAAGACTGCAGTCCCATCTGAGGGATTGCCTAGCTACAGTGTGCATCAAAACCTCATGATGTGACGAGGCCAGTTTACTGTGGGCAGCAGAGAACATAAGAAGGATGGAAAGTGAATTTCATATGTGACACCCATCATGTTTGTTGTGTATGATTAACTAAAAGTGGGTTAGTAAGTTCAGCCGACAAGAAAGTATAACCCAGGGCTGTGAACAGTAGGAGGCAAAGATCCCTAGGGGCCATCTTCAGGGCTGCTACCACCCTCAAGAAGTGAGGGAAATAGTGAAATACCTTCATATTAAACTTATCCCAGTCATTTTAAGTGACTTTTGGTAGAACCAGTATTTTTTTTACCTCATAAAATTACATTCAAAGTAGAAAGAGGGCTTGTTTATGAAAGGATTTTTGGGAAAAATGTATAATGAAACTTTGGAAGTGAGAGGGAACATAGGCAGAAGTGTGAATTTCTGGTTGATCATTGTATAATTATAAGTTTATACCATGGCACTGATCTTAACTACTTTTCTAGCGCTTTCCAAGATGAATGACTATCATCATCACGAGCCGTCAGAGACACTTTTATGCATTAGTTCATCTTTTGTGACACTCCTTGAGACAACCTAACACCTGCTCCCTCCTTTCGCCACTTTCTGCAGCTCATGGAGCCGAGTGATGCTAAACCACAGCTCTAGTATCATTGAAACAACACCTAGAGCCTATGGGAGGGTCAAACGACAGTGCCACTTCCATCACACATGACTTCTTTTTCATTTCAAATATAAATGGAGCATGGCTACCCAGTTGCAAAGAAGCTCTCGGTGGTAATTATTTTAGTTTGATTGGTTACCTAAAGGTTCATTGGAAGACTGCGAGTGTTGTATTTCCCAGCATGCTCACCACTCCTGTATACATGCCTTTGCAGGAAAGATGGCTCTGCTTGCGGTTGGAGAGAATATTGACAGGACTTCATCAGTGATGCGTCCTGGCCCTGCTGCACAAGATAGTATTCTCCAATAGGTACCCAGGGCCTGCTACCAAGGAGAGGGCAGCACTAACTGATGGATACTGAGATTTCTACCTGTTCCTTAATAATATATGTCCACATTTTATATAGATACAAATATTCTTTCCATGAGAAATGCAATTTACCTATTGTATTTCTTACTAGATGATTAGATTCAAATTTCCTGTCTCCCCACCCTGCCTGTGGATCTTAACTCGTGTTAATGCTATTCCAATTTAGAATAAATGGCCTCAGATTTCTGCTACTATCCTAGGCACTGATTATAGACTTTAGATCAAAGTGTGGCCCTTATTCCTTCTTTATGTGAAGGCCTGCCTGTGTGTCAGGGATGAACGAGCAATTTGCATTAATGATGCTTACGGCAAGAGGTGAGTCTTGAAGTTTATATTTGAGGAATTAAAATGCAGTTATGATAGAGATCACTTTCTGACACGAAAATAATTTTATATTCAAAGCAAAAACTCAGCTCTCCATATTCTCTCCTGGATACTGCCTTGCATTGGGCATGTGCGTGGGCTCAGCAGGCCCTTAGGAGACAGGCTGATAGAAAGTCTTACTCATCTTGAGACAGGAGCTACCAAGCATCATATATCCTCTATCCTTCTTAGTTTGCACTTCAAGCTGTTAACTGTGCTTCTGAGTGAGGCATGAGAAAAATTTACACATAAGAAATGTCTTCAATCCTTTAAAAGAAGTTCAGAGCTTGAAAGGTTTTTTTTCATGTCTCTTGAGTCAGATGAAATGCAGACTCCCCAGGAGTCCTAATGAGGTGACAGGCAGATGCTGGGCTTGGGTTTGTTTCATGGGCACAGGTCACGTCTGAGGGGTGGGCATCCTGAAAGAGAGGGGTCACCGAAGCCATGCAGGGACACATCAGATCTATTCCTTTGGTGGATGTCAAGGCAAAATTATTCAGAATAGAATCTGAAATTTCTTTGATCATGCCGTCAATAGCTTAATAATTTATGCTCAATCTTATTAGTAAAGTAAACACAAGCCTTTGCTATCATCAAAATAAGATTTTAAAAATCTAGGATACTAAGATTAGTGTGAGATTTTTGTGTTATGTTTGTGTTTAAAACTATTCCTTTGCAATTTTAATGATCTGATAGCAATTAAGCATTTGGGGGGCAGAGGAAAAAATTTCATCTCAATAGTGTCTGATCTTGAATTACTCATGCCTAAAAGTGATACAGGGAAGTTGATGGTGTATTCTTATTGTGTGACTATGTGACAGATTTTCGAATGAAAAAGCCCAATTAATTCTTAACTTCAATCAGTTGGTCATGTATATTCCACTGTGCCTATTAAGCTGACAGGCTCTGCATGTAACTTCTTAAACATAGACATCAAGAACTAGAAGCATTCTTGGCTTGGAAATAATCAAGGACTCCTATGACAGTAGCATTGTCATGATTCCATGTTAGGAGAATCAAAGACTCCTATGATAGTAGCATGCTCCCAGTTTAGGCGACGTCTAGAAGAATAATTGAGATAGTTTGGTACCCTTGGTCACTGTTCTATTTTCTCTTAGTGGCATGAATCATGGGGAATGACATTGTCTGTCAGTCCAAGGGAAGGAGCTGGCACTGGAATGTAATTGCAGGACCCTGGCAACACCTGCAGGTGTCAGGGACAGAAGAAGTCATTTAGAAGCTGTACAAGCTGGAAGGCAGGTGGTGACTCTCTTACAGGACGGTCTTTCATTTGAGCAGAACCAGACCAATTGTTCCTCATTAAAATGCATCTTGCAGCGTATTCTAATATGAGCGTGTTGATTGTGTATGTATGCGTGCACATGAACGTGTGTGTGTGTGTGTGTGTGTGTGTGTGTGTGTGCGTGTACACACACACACTGAGAAAACCCAGCTACACTTCTTGTACAAACACAGTCTCAGTGTAGCTCAGAACTGTAAGGCATGCAGCAAGAAACGCCGTGCCTAACCTAGGCTGGCTTTCCTAGAATGGTCTTCTGCAGAAAAACAGGCAATGACACTCTTGCCTCACAAGGTGCAACATCAGGGAGGGTGCATAAAGCCTATTCCTAGAAACCTGGGTTTATAACAGTCAGTTTGATAATCAGGAGGTACCTGATATCACTTTCTTATTTACAGTTGATTATAAACACATCTCTGATGTGTTCTGTGCATAGTAAGCTTAAAGCCTAGCTTCTCTTCCCTATTTATCACATGGAGTTACGATGACTTAACAGAGTTAAGTTCTACCTATTCTTTCATTGGGTAGTTTGAAGAACAAAAAAATGTGTAAAGTATGAAAAGCCTATAACATGGCAAGTTTCCAAAAATACTGCTGCTACTATTTCCTTCTGGTTCTGCAGCCCAGTCCGTATTACAGCTCATCATCAAAGCTCTTGGTAAGGAGGCAGGATTTCAGGGGACATCACCAAATGACCCAACCTCCTTCCTTTGGAGACCAAACCCACATAGTCCCCAAGGAAAGGGTTTTTGTGACTGCTAGCACCATGAATACAGATCCTAGAAGAGCAAGTAGAATGCAGGATCTGTTTAGCAATCAGCAGCTGACTGCCCCAGGAGCCCTTCCCTCAGGGTCCTGCCTCTAGTGGCTGCAAGTTCCATGAGTAAGACAATCTGTCCAGGAGGCCTCTCGTAAGAAGAGTTGGGTTTATGTTAGCTGGAAGGCAAAGGCTTAGCCAAGGCTAGGCCCTAAAGGTCTCCTGATTTCCTCCCCCAGCAGGCCTCATTGTCAGCTGCCTACAGCTGCCTACAGCCACTCTGGCATGTATGAGCACTGCAGTCCTGGTGACTGTATTCTCCTGTGCTGAGAAGTTGGTTCAGCTCTACCAGAGCTGAGCACATATACTAGAGGAGAAGAGCCTGAAGGATTGTGCAGTGGTGGCCACAGTAGGCCCACATCTCAGTCCTTGGAGCTTACACATATGTTGCCTATCATAGAAAGAAGAACTTTGCAGAATGGCTAAGGAAGGATCTTGATGAGAAGATTACTCTTAATGATCCCAGAATGATTCTCATGATGGAAGTCACCATCTCCAGGCTACCAGCTTTGAAATAGGGAAAAGGGCCACAGGCCAAGAGCTGCAAGCTCCCTCTGAACCACCCAGAAAGGGCAAGGATTGTATTCTTTCCCGGTGCCTGTGCAAGGAATTCATCCCTACCTACAGCAAAATCTTAGAACACGTGAACTCTAGAAGTCTAAGAATAGGTTTGTATTGTTTAATATTCTAGATTTAGAGTAATTTGTTAAAGTCATTTTAGAAAACTAAACTACAACATTACTTCTCATGGCTGTGACAAAATATGACCTAATCAACTTAAGGAAGGAATGTGGCCTTAGCTCATGGTTTGGAAGGTGAATAAGATCTGTCATGGCAGGAAAGGCAGGCATGGTAGCAAGGATGTGAAGCTGCTAGTCAATTGTATCTGTTGTCAGGAAGCAGAGGGATGCATGCTGGTTCTTAGGTAGCTTTCTCCTTTTTCCTCATTTTATTCAGCCCAGGCCCGCAGCCCATGGGATAGCACCTCCCTTATTTAAGGTGGAAATACCCTCACAGATATGCCCCAAGCTGTGTCTCCCAAGTAATTCTAGATGTAGTTGAAAATGGAGATTAACCTTCACACCATGCCATTTCCTCACCAGTGAACTTGTACCTGATGCTCTAATAAACAATACAGCAGGCAAATGTCATTTTCTATGGAAAGAATGTGTATATAAAGTGTGAAAGTGTGACCCTAAGGAACAGGTAGAAATCTCAGTATCCATTCAGCTAGCACTGCCTCCTCCTTGATACCAGACCCTGAGCATCTACTGGAAAATGAAGGGGTCTGCTCAGGAGTGCCCATGGGGTCGGGCAGGAGTAAACAGACTAGAGACAGAGCGTAGGACATGCAGACGAGTGATAGTTGATGGGTTTTCTTAAGCCAAGTCATGTCTTGACTTCAAGCTTGAGAAAATAATAATAAGAAAAGACAAGGGGTGGGGATGGCCTTAGTTAAGAGCTTTTCCCTGAGGCTTACTCCACAAGTCTTCTTGCCCACCAGGGAGCCTTACTGCTCATCCCTGAGTGTGAATGCTGACCGTACTGTGAGTGTAGCTTCCTTCTCATGGGTTAATGTCTGTAGGGACGTTGTTATCTTGGTACTGCTGCTAAGTGCCATTAGCGTCTTCACTTTTCCGTGCCACATTCCTGTATACAACAGCAACCTTTCTCATGTGCCCAGAGCCCAGGCAGAGTCCCTGGCATACCTTCTAACTTTTAGCACCATTTTAAGGCAGAGGTTAATATTCTTATATCATAGAAGTAGTAATTAGGCTTAGATCACATGGCTAGCTGAACTTAGACTCAGAATTCAAAACCAGCTCTCATTCCTCATACTGCATGCTTTCTGCTGCTATTTGTGATGAACCAAAATACCATGAGCGGATTAATCATATTTGGAAAGCAAATAAAATGGTGACTTCGTAATTTTACAAGAACTTTTGAGGTCGTTTGCATAGCCCATTAGAACCTCAGAGTTCCATGGAATGCATCGAGATCAGTTGAGTTTTAAATGCTCGGAATACTTTCTACCTGTCTCACTTAGTTCTCATAACAGCCCAATGATACACAAATACTAATGCTCTAAGCATCACTACTTTGTAAGTGAGGAAGTGCACAATGAGAGGAGAACATGTCTGAGAACCACAGGAGGAACTGGGAGTGGAGCCCAGGATCAGCACTCATGGCTCCTAGAACCGTGGTTCCAAGATCATGCTCAAGGTAAAGACCCTGCTTTCTATCCCTTACCAAAGCATGCATCCTTCCTGGAGACAGAAGCAATCAGAGCCAGCCACTGCTTTACCTGTCACTGCCTGAGTTCTCATCGTTGGGCTTCTGGACTTAAAAGCTTATTGATGTTTGGTTGATTGGGGGGGGGGGGCATATATTTGCTTCTGTTTTAGCAGATGTATTGCTTTGATGGGATTTGATAAGCTATACTCTGGAAAATTAAAGTATGTAAATCTCACCTGTAACCCCAGCACTGAAAAGCTGAAGGAGAATCTTGACTTCTAGGTTTTCCTGGGCTACGTGGCAAGACCCTATGTCAAGATACCATGAATAGCCAGCAAGAAGGCAGGCTTATAAATTGATCAAGGGAGCAGTGAGATTTCCAAGGAAGGAGAAGCACTCTAATCAAAGTTAGCAGGACACATAGTGGGAACTCTCAGTGTGTCCTTTAGTCTGTGAAAATCAAGTGAAGTATATTGACTGAACCAATATCAGCCCCTGCCTTGTTTCACATTTGTTTTAGGAAAGGTATTTCTGAGAATTCAAATTCTTAAAAATTATAAGTATCAGAATTGTTTTAATAAACAACAAAATTTCTTGAATTGGATATATGAAAGAGACATTTGAATTTTAGGAATAAATATCTTTATAATAGTTAAAAGGTTTAGGGACCTCACCCCTCCCTGGTACGCAATAGGATGGCAAGGGTAAGAGAAATATGCCCTCCACCTACACCCTTTGCCACCTTGGACAGGCGGAAGAGCCAACCTGGGGGGCATGAGAATGGAAGAGCTGGTCCTGCCCCTCACCAAGTGCAGCAGTCCAGAGAGCAGGCCCTGCACCTTGCCTGGGCAAAACCATAGAGCTGGTCCTGGTGGTGTGAGTGAGAGTGAGCTGGACCCAAGGGCATGAGAGCAGGAGAACTGGTCCAGCTCCTTGCTGTCTGCTGCACTGGGTGAGCTAGCCGGGGCAGTGCTGGAGAGCTCACCTGGGTGGTGATGATGAGGGAAAGCTGGCAGGCTGACCAACCCAGTTACCACCCAGGCCCAGAACCAGGAATATGAGGTAGGCCACCTCAACATCCACCTCATCTGTGAACCTCTAGAGCATGGGAAGAGGCTAGACCTGCAGATCCAAAGTTACAGGATCTCCATGATACAAGGCAACAACAGGATATCCAAGAGGAGCCTGAACCAGACCAGTGACTTGTTGCAATGAACACTTACAAATAAAAATGTATGGACTAAAGGATGAACTGTGTGACTCACTGGGCCATACTACATGCCCAGATTTTTTGTTTGTTTTGGTTTTTGGTTTTACTTTTAATTTTTGTTTCTGGGGAAGGTTGCAAGAGCAGAGGGTGGAAGCCAGGGGACGGAGAGATATGGAAGGGAAAATAAAGTTTTAGGGAATGTCTAGGCCTTACTGGTTTTATTTTTTTCTGGTACTATTGGCCACAGTTAAGTTTTCCTCTAAAGTATATTGTATCCACTGTTCCATTGTGTGTCAACTTTTATCTTTTTTTTTCCCCTTCATAATCATTTCCCCTATATATATTTTGTATTATTAAAATGTTCTGTTGGCTGGGAGATGCTAAATGGATAAAGCCGTTGCCACACAAGCATGAGGACTGGGACTCAGATGCCCAGAACCTAAGAATCATGAGTAAGCATGCTGGCAACCTGCCATCCCGATGCTTGGAAGGCAGAGGCAGGGGACCCCTGGGGCAAGCTGAGTACTTAGACTAGCTTAATCTGTGAGTTCTGGATTCAGCAAAAGACCCTGTCTCAGTAAATAAAGTAGAGAGTAATCAAGGAAGACACCCAGCACCAACCCCTGGTCCCTACACGTATACATACATGTGCCCATATACATGTGAACATGTATACATATATGCATACACATGCAAAACAAAAGCCCCATTATTTTCTGATCATGATTCCTGCTTCTAACTTCATTTGTGTTAACTATCTACCCAGAAATGGGACTGAAGCAGATGGTAGCTCTGAACCTGCTTCTCTGAGGAACCTCCACGCTGTTCAGCATAGCGGGCATGCTATAGTACGTTGCTAACACTGGAGTTACAGGAATCCCCTCTTCTGTGCATCTTCATCAGCATCTTTGTTTGGAGATTTGCTTATGGTCATCAGTTATTTTTAATTGTTTTTGTTAAATCCATTCTGACTAGGGTCAGCTGATGTCTCATTGTGGTTCTGACTTGCATTTCCTTCATGGTTAGTGATACTAGACATTTTTTTTGTAGATTTGCAATTTGTATTTCTTGATAACAATCCGTTCAGGTCTTTAGCCCACTCTTTAGCTGTTTTGTTTGTTTGTTTGTTTTTGTTTTGTTTTAAGTACTTGGGGCTCCTTACATATTGTCAATGTTAACCTTTGTCCAGTGAATAACTAGCACAGGTTTTCTCTCATTCTATGTATTGGGCTTTCACTTTGTTGTTTTCTTAGCTGGATTAAAACCTCTTAATTTTTTAAGTATTTATTTACTTATTTATTTTATATCCCGGCCACAACTTCCTCCCTCTTTTTCACTCTCTGTTCCCATCCCCCCAATCCACTCCTCCTGCATTTCTAAGCTTAGGAAAGGGCAGGTCTCCCATGAGTATCAGGCATGTTTCTGTCTCCATCAGTTGCTGGATGACGCCTCTCTGATAATACTTGGTCTAGGCACCAGTCTGGTCATAGGAGATGGCCAGTTTAGACTATATATCTGCTACTGCTAGGAGTCTAAGCTGGGGTCTTCCTTGTAGGCTCCTGAGAGATTCCCTGGAGCCAGGTTTTTACCTGACCCCAAAGTGCCCCCCAGTAGTCCTTTTCAGTACTTTCCCCTAGACTCCCCCCAACCTGATCGCACATGTTCCCATCCGCATCCATCCCCAGTCCACCCATGAAATCTCCTCCACTTCCCCTTCCCAGGGAGATCTGGGTATCCCCCCCCCCCCATGGGTTCTCCCTGTTATGCAGTCTCTCTGGGGTCTGTGGATCGTAGCGTAATTATCCTTTATTTTACAGCTAATATCCACTTATGAGTAAGTACATATCATGTTTGTCTTTCTTGGTCTGGATTACCTCACTTAGGATTTTTTTCTAGTACCTTCCATTCATCTTCAAATTTCCTGGTGTCCTTGTTTTTAACAGCTGAGTAATATTCCACTGTGTAAATGTACCACATTTTCTTAATCCATTCCTTAGTTGAGGGACATCTAGGTTGTTGCTAGGTTCTGGTTATTACAAATAAAGCTGCTATGAACATAGTTGAACAAGTGTCCTTGTGGTATAATTGAGCATCCTTTGGCTATATGCCCAAGAGCAGTATAGCTGGGTCTTGTGGTAGGTTGATTCCCAGTTTTCTGAGGAACCGCCACACTGACTTCAAAAGTGGCTGTACAAGTTTGCACTCCCACCAGCAGTGGAGGAGTGTCCCCCTTGCTCCACATCCTCTCCAGCATGAGCTTTCATTGTGTTTTTGGTCTTAGCCATTCACAGGTATAAGATGGAATCTCAGTTGTTTTGATTTGCATTTCTCTGATGGCTAAGAATGTTGAACAGTTCTTTAAGCTTATCTCAGCCATTTGACATTCCTCTGTTGAGAATTTTCTGTTTAGATCTGTACCCCATTTTTAATTGGATTATTTGAGCTTTTGATGTCTAGTTTCTTGAGTTCTTTATACATTTTGGAAATCAGCCCTCTGTCAGATGTGGTGTTGGTGCAGATCTTTTCCCATTCTGTAGGCTGCTGAAAAACCTCTTAATTTGATGTCCCCATTTGTCAGTTTTGGCTTGTTTCCTGTGATCTTGAGGCCCTGTCCAGAAAATCATCCTTTGCACCAGTATATTGAATTGTTACCACTATGTTTTCCTCAAGTAGTTTTAGAGTTTCAAGTCTTACTTTTAGGTCTTTGATATGTCTTGTGTTGAGTTTTGATATTTGCTTGTTTGGGTTTTTGTTACTAGATGAGAGATTGTGGTTACATTTCAGTGTTTTCCATGTGGATGTCCATTTTTCCAGGACCATCTATTAAAGATGGTATCTTTTCTCCAATGGACATTTTCAGAGATTTAGTTGATGTTTCTGCCAGTTCCATGCTGTGTTGATGACTGTGGCTTTGTAGTATGTTTTGAAATCAGGAAATTATGCCTCCAAATTTGTTCTTGTTTGTTCACTGTAGCTTTGGCTATTTAGGGCCTTTTAGGATTATTTTCTTTTTATGAAGAAAGTTGAGTTCTGACAGGGATTTCAATGTCTCAGTATTCTTTTTGATAGTATGGTCATTTAACAACATTAATTCTTCCAAACTAAAAACCCAGGAGGTTGTGTGTATATGGGTCTCTTCATTTGTTTGTTTGTTTCTTGTCATTTTCATTTCAGAGAACTTTCATATCCTTGGTTAAGTTTATCCCCAAATATTTTGTAGCTATGTGTGAATGGGATTGCTTTGTTGATTTTTTTCCCCCTCAAACTCATTATTGATGTATAGAAGAACAAGATCCTGCTACTTACAAGAACAACATCCTGCTACTTACTGAATGTATCAGTTTTAACAGTTTCAGGTTTTCTTACGTATAGAACCCCATCATCTGCATCCAGGATCAACTACTCCTGTTTTTTCTTTATTTATTGTGTGTGCATGCATATGTGTGCCACTACACACATGTGGAGGGCAGAGAACAATTTTCAGACACAGTTTCTCCCCTATTATGTGAGTCCTGGAGATCAAACTTGGGCCATTAGGCTTTCTGTCGGCACTGTCTTCATGTGTTTCATCTACTTCTGTTCTGATCTTTCGACTCGTTTTATGCAAGGCCTTGAGGTGCTCTTTATCATTGTTCTTTTAAATTCTTCATCTGGCATATCTGTCTTCCATTTCAGTTTCCTTGCATCTTGTTCTTATTTGGAGAGGCCATGTTACCTTGTGTTTCTCCATTTACATTTGTTTATCCTACAGATCAGGTGACTCTTACTTGACCAGAGCAGCTTCTCAGTAAGCAGCTTTCCCCTGAAGATATATCTTGGGGTGTTGGTTTGCTACTTACCTTTTGATTCTTATAGAGCACTCTAACATGGTATGGTCTCTCTGTAGTCTGACCATGGTCAGTGAGTCCGAACATAGAGCAGGCCAGAGGAACAAGTGTGAGGACACTGTCATTTCAGCCAGGCCTACTGTGGGCAGCATTCTCCCTAGGGTGCTTACTGTACTATGTCTCTAATCCTGTAATGGACTTTTAAAGTATTATTTTAAATAATACTAAATAAACACCACTACTGAAGCTGGCTACCACCGCAGCAGTGTGGGGCCTGAGTCCTTGTCCTCAAACCAGTCATTGCTATAAATACTTGGTAACCTACTCAAGGACACTTCTCTCTTGTCAGTTGTCCACAGGAGCTGTGGTGGTTCTTCACAGCAGTATGCGCTGGGCCCCTCTCCCTCAGCAGTGTGTGCCACAGGGTGTGGGAGCAGCCAGGACTGTGGAGTCAGTTGGGGCCACCTCCCCACACTCCTCATCTGTGCCCCTTTTGAAGAGTTCATACCTCCTGTCTCTTAAGCTGGAAGAGCCTACATTCTTGCTGAGCTTGCCGTATGTAGGTGCTGTCCTTACTTCTGTTTCAAGCTGCTCAAAGTCAGTGTGTAGGTCTCTGAGATCCAACCATTGAGAGTTTCATTGCACCAGAGGCTGTACCCAGCAGCTCTGAGGCTATCACTGTGCTTCAAAATGAATAGACTAAATTATACTTTAAACATTAACGGCATCATTTGGGTTGTCACGAGAAAAAGAGAAAGTTAAAACAAAACAAAAAAAAAAGGAATCAAAAAAAACAGGCAGACACGGTGGCTCTTGCCAATAGTCTCAGCACTTATGAGGTAGAAGGAAGAGGATCAGGAGTTCAAGGCAGGATGAGGCTACATGAGACTTTGTCTCAAAAACAAACAACCACTAAGTGTTGAGAGGCCTCTGACCACTTGGGGGATCTGGGGCAAGGTTGGTTTTACCCTATGGTAGAAATTAGACTGGAGGCCAAGGAAAAGAATGAAAAGACTCCCACAGTATTGGCTCTCTTCTGGACAAGGGAGAAGGACTTTTCAACATGACTAAGCAGAAACAAGTGAAGGCAGGAAGTTTGTGCCCAGGAAGAAACAAAAATATTAAAACATATTCAAACAGGAAAGAGGAAAAAGAAGGTGTGAAATTAGATGGTTAACAAAGTCTGCCTTGTTGGTATCAACATTATGATAAATTCCAACCGTGGAAGTTCATTAGGCTGAGAATGACCTTTTCTTTGCCAGTGCTTTGTATAAAATACAACCCATCATCCCCAGTATACATAGCTAGCTCTGAACATAATTACCAAAGGTATGGTTATAGAATGGAATTTGAGTGAGTTGAGTCACATGACACATGGAGGCAATGTTACTTGATGGACATATGCCCAAGTTAGCAAGAGTAATACACACATCAATGGACACATCAATACATTCTTCCAGGTTTGATAGCAGTTTCATACAAATAACTCCTAATAATTATTAAAAACTACAAACCCATTATGAGTACTGTTCTTAAGAGCTCCTTCAGTCAATTGAAGTGGAAGCTGGTACCAAACACCACACAAGCTAGCCTCACAGAAGAGCTGTCCCCTGGAGGGTGTAGCTCCCGGATAAAGACTCCCAGTGCATAGAGACCAGCAGGGTAGCATGGGCCCAAATGCCTGAGAAGCGCAGAACCAAAGGCTACAGTTGGAGTTGAGAACATCACCCTGGTTAAGTTCCCAGTCAGTCTCCTACAGTGAAAGCAAGGGGTCTTCCATGTGAATCAGGTATAAATAGAAGCTTGGAAATTGGGTCATAAACGTTGTCTTCATTTCAACATTTCTGTTCTGTTTTAAATTACATGTATGTGTGTATGTCTGTGTGGAGTTTGTGCACATGAATGCAGTAATCTCTGAGTCCAGAAGGAAGTGTCAGATCCCTGGTGCTGGAGTTATGGGTGGTTGTGAGCTGCCTGATGTGGGCGCTGAGAACTGAACCCTGGTTCTCTGCAGGAACAGCAAGTACTCTTAACCACAGAGCCATTTTTTCAGACTCCAAATTTCTGTACCTTATACTCATTGCGTCTATTTTTTTTAGGTGTCATTCAGCTCTTTCTGCCCGTCTGCCCTTGTCCTAATTAGACGGCTTCCGGTCTTTAGTCTGTCCCACTCCATCTGTACCCAGGTGTGCCTCTACTCCTCTCCACTCTCAGGCACCAGCTGGTGTTCGCAGTGGGGAGGAGCACTTGCACACAGTAGACAAAGGTGCTCAGGACTCTGCTCAGAAGGGAAGGCCCAAGAGAATCCCAGGACAGCTGTGCTGCACCAACACATGCTGCACTGCCTCTGCCGTGTTGCGCCTCTCCTTCGTCCTCTGTGAGCCTCCTATCCACACGTCCCATTGGTCCCAGCAGGGGTGTCCATGCTGTATGGGGATGTTGTTTTGAAAGGAGGTATATAATGTGAAAAATCTCATACAGTAGATACAACATGTACTTTGAAAGATTAAAACTGCCATTAGAGTAGCAATGTTCCTCTGTCCACTTTTCCCATGTCAGACTAGAAGCCTTGCTTCATGGAGACTTCTCCAAAAAGCAGAGCAGACATGTTGATTCACCCCTTGCATTCTCCTCAAGCTGGACTGTCCAGGCTTTTCTCTGTCTGGCGCACCAGGGTAAATGGAGGGGACTCTATGGATTGGGTCACTCTGGTCACTCAGACCTTTATAGGCTACCTGGAGATGGGCTCAGCCTTCCTCCAATGGCAAACCGTATTGGAATGTCTGCCCTCAAGCGTGTGTTTGATGAACAAAATGTCTTCCATGTAGTCTAAAAAAACAAGACTGTGTTCTAATCTTCAGGGAATGAAGCCGACTTATCCACACCAAGCTTGGGGCTACCTGGACCCCGCAGAGCACCCAAATGTGTCTGTGTTGAAAGGATAAGGAACCATAGCTGATATAGCTGCAGAAAACTTTTTTTCTGAAAATTATTTCTTACCTGTTCCTCTCTTTATAGGAATTCAGAAATAGGCTTGGAAATCATCTGAATTCAACTTCAGACACCTGTGCTGCAACTCGGCATGACTCGGCATATTCCAGAATTGTGCTGCAGATGTCCCAACATGACTGTGCATTGAAGGTAGCCGCAGGTCTGGCTCTCCTTGCTCTTCTTTTTGCATTTCTGGCCAGAGTCTATGCTTACAACGTACCTAAATGAAGCATCCATAAGGAGTAAGTTTCTAATGAAAACCTTCAGAAAAGCAGCCACACCAGTTCCCAAGGGCAGTCATCTGAGCTGGTCATGCTGCCTTGTCTGGATCCCTTCTTACTGAGGCTCACCCTGTCTCACATTGAGCTGAGCCGTTTGACCTCAAATCACAGCTTCTGGAACATGTCTTTCTCATCACACACCTTTTGACTTTTAGCAACAAATGCAAGTGGTTGTATTTTTTTTCTTTTAATCTCCAGTCATTAAGTCCCAACCTAAGTGCACAGTATCCCTGGCCATCAGTGACCCTGGCCACCCTTTCCTGGTGTGGAAGCACATCTAGTCCTTAATAAACATTCTTGAGGCTGTGTTTGGAGTCCCCATGCTACAGACATCTTCTTCACAGCACATGTGTTCCTAAAAAGTTTATATAGAAACCTATTTTGGGAACCCGGACCCAAGTCTGCCACTTAAAGGACTCTTCCGAGCTTTTCAGAAAATGTGAGGAATCCATGCCTGCAGTGCCCACAAACTTTCAAACAAACCACGCTCCTTTCCTGCGCGTCTGACCGGACATCATCAGTCTTTCCTACTGAAATGACTTCTTTGACAATAAAAGGAATTGGTGCAATAAGCAAACCCTGTGTTTATCGGAATTTAAATGAGTTATTTGGATTGAGTAGGCCAAGGGAAACAAAGTAAGTGCCTCCAGATACCATAGGGTTGTTTTTATCTCTCGACCATCCCGTTAGCTCTTCCTTACATGTGCCCCCAAAAAGCCCATCCCCAAATTTAATGTCATCAGGTGGACAAAAAAAAAAGTGCATATGCAAATACACACACATGAGCACTCATTACTCACATAATTCCCCTAAGTCTGCCATGTGCCTCCATGAAGAAGCATCATACTGTGTTGAGGGTAGCTGCAGGCCTGCCTGCCTCTGGCCCCTCTTCTTTTTGCTTTCTCAGTCAAAGTCTGTGCTTAAAATGTAACTAAATGAAACATCTGTAAGGAATAAGTTTCTGATTAAAACCTGCAGTGAAAGGGAAAGCAACCAGCCAGTTCTTAAAGGGCAGTCAAAGATTGGGCCTCGTGGATCTTGTGCTTGCCATGCAAACCTAAGCTCCCAAGTCCAGATTTCCAGACTCTCCCACGGAAAACCAGATGTAACATCATGTGCATCGATAGGCCCAGCTCCTGTGGCAGTATGGAAGGCAGAAACAGAATTCCCAGAAGCTCACAGCCAGACAACCTGCTGTATGCATTAGAAAGCAAGGCCCCTGTTTCAAGCAAGGCAAAGACTGACATTTGAGTTGTCCTCTGACCTTCATACACGTTTGAAATGTGTGCATAGCTACACTCACACATCATGTACACTAAGATTGAGAAGTGCAAAGATCTACCTGTGCCCTCTGGGTGCTGCAGCAGGACTTGGGAGCCTGCCTCCATGGTCTCAGAAACTGGGAGGTGTAGCAGCAGCTGACTGCCTTTCTTTTATAGACATAGTCCTTGTTGATAAGCAGTGATCGAACAGTGTGGTGCTTACTTAATAAAAACCTAGCGGACGTCAGATTACTTTGCCAAGCCTAGGGCCACACTACATAGAGCAGAAGAAGAGCTTTACACCCATAGCTTGTTAGAAGCACTTTTCTCCTTACTTACCCTTTCTTCCCCTGCCTCTCTTCCTCCCTCCTGCCCATCCATCCCTCCCCTCTAAGCCTCTGCTTTCTTCTGGTCCCCCTCATTTTCCCTGCCTGTGAGAGAATGACACACCCAAATACTCAGTAGCCCTGCTGACCCCCAACAACCCTCAAAGGGTGGTTCCTCCACTCAGGACTCTCCACGACTGTGACTCCACTGTGTCCCTGGGTCCACAGAAGGACCAGCCATGTCCTGACAGTGAGAACTGTCATACACAATGTCTGTCTCCCTGTGGGTGACCAGCTTGCCCAGGGGACAGCAATGGCCTGGAAATCTAGATTGTTCTTTCCTGGGACCTGCTGCTTGAGGGAGGGAGGAGGGAAGACTGTCGTGGAGAGGGTGTGGAACACAGCTCTCCAGGGACAGGTCTGAGTGTGGCTGAAGCCAAAGCAGGTGTGGCTGTCACTGGTGCTGCTGCCTTTCCATCTTGTCCCTTCCTGTCCACTTCAGCTGCATGGCTTTTCTTTGAAGCTATGCACGCCTGCATGCCTTTTTTTAGCAGTGAGTATGTGGGCAAAAGTGCTGTCTTTGGGCAGCTGGGTTGAAAACTGATGTTCAGGTGGCCATGTGCTCTTCCCACAACTGTGGTGATCGTGGACTTTCATGGCTGAATGAAATTTTCCTCGGCCTGTGTCGATGCTGAATCCAGCTACACATGCGTCGACAAGCAAGAAATGCACTGCTGTGTAAGCTGCTGGGCCTTAAGGGCTGTGTCCGTAGCATGACTCAACTCATACCAACAGTCGGCCAAGGTAGGACATGAGATTGTGGCCCTCCTCTTTTAAGAAGGAAACATAAGCTGGAAAGTAGTGACACACGCCTTTAATCCCAGCACTCGGGAGGCGAGGCAGGCAGATCTCTGTGAGTTCAAGGCCAGCCTGGTCTACAGAGCAAGATCCAGGACAGGCAGGGCTACACAGAGAAACTGCCATAAAAATAAAATAAAATAAAAGAGAGATATACTACTGAAGTAAAATTTCATGTAAGAAATTTTAACTTGGAAGGATTTCCACAAAGTGAGTTATATTTTAAGCCAGCACCAGGAGGCCACTCAGACAACTTCCCACCCATTAATCCCACCACAGAAAACACAACCATTGCCGCTATGCCTAATCCTGCCTGTTTGAGGCATTTACATAAATACAGCTAAACTATTTCATGTCTACCTTTTGCTCATCATTGTGAACCTCATTCCAGCTGTCACATGTAGCAGTGACTCGTTGACATTTATTGCTGAATAGTATTCTATCCCAAAATACCTGGTGTTTACCCATTCTATATTTGTTTCTGACCTTTTTCATTTTGAGCCATGCTACTATGAAGATGCTTTGACACACAGAAATAAGTGTGTGCTGAATGTACACTGAAGAGCGGAATTGCTGCATCACAGTATTTGAGTTCAGCTGTCCTAGCCACTGAACTGATCGTACCTATTTCTGACCCACAAGCAGGTGGTAGGAAGGCAACCAGCCTGTGTTTCCTCTGTCCCTCGAGGTCTTCAGCAGGCCTCTCTCTGCCAGCCCCTTGCAATGGCCCCAGCCTTATTTTAATAATAAGGATTTGGATAGCCCTTCACTGTCATACTGTGCTAGACACGAGGTACATTTTATCAGTGTTATTCAGTTCTGAAGAAACAGACTGAGATAGGTGTTGCTATCACATAGATGAGAAGAAAGATGGAGAATTCACGAGACTGTCTTGCCCAAAGCTGCACAGAGCAACTCAGAGAAGAAACGACTGGAACACGGTTCGAATGGGCCCAGTTCGGGACACGGTTCCTGCTCCCTCCTCTCATCTTCGACCTCAACCTGATCTGTGCTAACATTCATGTATCTAGAACTGACTGTGAAGATGCTTGGGTCCTAGGCGAGCCCAGCCTCCAAACCATGATATTCTACTCCACAACTCAATACACATTTTAAAGGGTTAATTTTTAAAGGGTTAAAGTTTTTCTTTTTCTCCTTCCTCCCCTTGTCCCTCCCTACTCCCTGCTTCACCAAACATGAAATGGTCCACCTGAGAATGTAAACACTTAGTCCAAACCGTGCTCTGTGCTGAGAAAATGTGGTAAACAGATGTCCAACACGTGCTTCCATCCACGGCCTGCTCTTCCTGCTGACTTCGGTGTGGGTCAGCGTTTCTGTGTGAGTAAGATGCCGTGGAGGGAAAGTTCAGGTTAAAAACAAAACTTTAAGAAGTTTGACATAAAACAAATAGTTAAAAATGAAGAATGAGAGAGGGAGTGAAGGGAAGTGAGATGGGAAAGGCAAAAGGAAAGAAGACGTTCTTCAGGCTTGAGCAAAGGTGAAGTGTAATGAGATAGGTCTGTCAGCATGCTTGACTGGAGAAACCATTCCAAATTACTACAGGCATATCTTAAATGTATGCAATAAAAACGAATATGCATATCAAAAAGGCTTGCTTGGTCCCCGGGGTGCCGTAGGAACCACAGGGAGTTCGCTGAGGAGCGCCTCAGGTGTTTTCAGGTTCTGAAGGAAACGGTATTTAGCAAATGTCACGCAAACTGCTAGCTCACAACAGCTCCATTTGGGGGCCAGCGAGATGGTCCAGCGAGTGAAGACATTTGCCACCAAGCCAGATGACTTGAGTTTGGTCTCCAGGACCCCAGGACCCAACCTCCACACACGCAGTGCACTACACACACCACACACATACAAATGACAAATGATCCCATTTCAACATTAATTTATGTTATCTGTGATATTTTGATGATACCATACCTTTGTGAGTGTGGAGTTTTGGCCACTGATGTGATAAAGTGACAAGTGTCAAGTGAGGTCGAGGCAGAGCCCGAAAGGGAAGGAACATAGTAGCCGTCTCAAGGCTTAAGTTGTGGTGTGCTGGCCAGCAGATGCACACCTCCATTAGTAAGTCACTGAGGTGATTTTTAACATGAAGTAAAAATTCTTTTCATGCTACATGCTTTTAAAATAGTTCTTATGAGGTAGTAGAACATGTATGTATATTAAGATCTCCTAGGGCACTAAACAGACCCATTGGCTGTTTCCTCAGTCTGCCAGAGCCATGATGCAAGACCATTTGAAAATTTCTGCTGCGTTATACCACCAGAGATTCATGCTCAGAGTATTTAATGTGGGGTCCTAATTACTTCAAGGTAGTGTATTGGTCCATACATCTTTAATGTACTTGATACATTTGTTCTTTCTTTTTTTGTATTTTTATTTTTTGGATTTCACTTCAAAACAAAACAGGGTCTCTCTATATAGCCCTAGCTGTCCTGGAACTTACTTTATAGACCAGGCTGGCCATGAACTCACAAAGATCCACCTGCCTCTGCCTCCTGAGGAAGAATTAAAGGCTTGTGCCACTATGCCCAGTCAGGAATACACTTGCCTTGGCCTACCATAGAGTTTAGTCTAAATGGTGTTGAAACTGTAAAGGAGTTAAGGAGCTGAGTCAATAGAGCATAGGTCCCAGTGGTTGCCAGTACACAGATGAGGCAAATAATTAAAGAAAAGGCATAAGAGTTTACCATCAGCAAACCTTGGGTTTAACCGGGCCACTTTCTCTCTTAGAGTCTCTTCTATAAAATAGAAAAAGATTTTATTGCAGAGTGTTGGGACATATATTGCAGGATATTGTGTATATAAAATACTGTGTTCTTAAGTGGATGTGTTGGTACACGCATTTAATCCCAGCATACAGGTGGCAGAGGCAGCTTGATGAGTTTGAAGCCAGCCTGGTTCCAGGTTTGAAGCTGGTCTGAGTTCCAGGGCAACAATGAGACCTTGTCTAAAATAAAAATAAACAATGTCCGTGACACATAGCACTTCCTCTCCTTGCAGAACATTAACCACTGTAGAGGCAAAAGATGCTGATACTTCAAAGGAATATGAGGTAGTTTATTCTGAGCCACATTGCAGTGACTTTAGAATGGGAACATACATTCAGATGGTCACAAATGACATGTTCCCCTGTGGAAGTGGGGGTCTATGAACTTTGATAATCACAGACTAAAAATTAGCACCAAACCATCACTTTTAACAAATTGCTTTTCAACAAATTGGTGGGGACAGCAGATAGGTGAGGTGTAGAAAAGCAGAGAAAATTCTGCTGTAGGTTTCAGATGCAATCTTATGATATTCTTAAGTTGGTAATTAATGGGCGTTTGTTCCCAAGTTTTTACTGATACTCATATAAAGAGGGTAATAAGGAGACCAAAGATAGCACAATGAATCTGTCTCTCCAATAGGAGTATGGCTTTTCAGGGAACTTCACACCAGTTAGGGGTGAAATGAAATTTTATAAGTAAAGTTAGTTTTAGATTCTGGTACCAACACATGACCACTCAAAAGAATTATATAGGGAATTAAAAGATTCCTGCCTCAGGGGACTTTGGGTCTGATTCTAACAAATTCAGCAAAGGAAGGAAAATTCAAAGAAAATGGATTGCAGCTGCATTTGAAGAGATCAAATTAATGCAGAAGTTCAAGCACAGGTTTGAAAGGCTGATCTGAGATCAAGAAGGAGAGACTCTGTGGCCGAAGATGAAAAGGGCATCTAGATGAAAAGGGAGGCCTGGTAAGCCGTGCCCTCCCCAGCCCTGCCTCGAGGGAGAGAGAAGGCAGAAGCTATGACTGTTGTTTCTGTCTGCCCAGTCTCTGCTAGAGTTCTATATCCAAAGCCCCCAATGGTGGAGAAGGAGAAGTGCAGGATTTCACTTGATCTCACTGTCCCTAGCTCTTGAGCATCTAAAGCCATCAGTGCCAATGACACACATGCAAGAAGAAAGTAACAGAGGAAGGGATGGCCTTGTGCCAAAATGAGCGAAGTGTACTGTCCAGAAAAGCTTGATGATGGGGGATTTCAGCTCTTTGTATCGAATTTAATACAGCCAATGCATCATGACTATGTTATACTTGACTACCTCCATAGAGAGCCATAAAGCCTGTGGCTTTTTAACAGACCTAAGGGTTTCCAAATAGGAAGCACACTGTTTACTTAAGACATTTTATTTTGGGGGCTGTATATACCATACTATGTACACAATAGACACATAATTTGTGATTTTAATTATAAGACACAACTAACTTTTGGGTCAAGTATTATCTCTCTCAGAAAGGTACTTGGAATGACTCTGATGACATTCTTAGCCCCAAAGGTCATTCCTGCACTACCTCAAGAAGAAAAAATATTTCACCTTTGTACATAGTTTGTTTTGAAATAACTGGAAGTAATGAAGACATCTGGCAGGTGAAGCTTCATATTAAACTGGCTCTGTAAATGGAGGACTTTTGGAAAATTCTTCCCAGAGCTTAAAGCTCTTGGGAAAATGCTTTTCAGCAAGACTTTCTTCCTTTACTACTGGACAGCAAGAAAGGAGCATTATACTGCAAGAAAAAGTCCCAGGCAGGGTGGCTATCCAGAGGAACTCGATACCGGAGTCAGGTAAAGAATGATGAGAAAAGAAGCAGACAAGTCAGATTCCTTATGAATGCACAAATGCCAAGATTATCAGTATAAATATCCACACAGTGAATCCTGCAGCATGCTAAAAGGATTAATTACATTGGTGATGATGAAATGGGATTTATTCTGGGAACTTAACATGTGGCTCAACGTAAGAAAAATTAACTTACTACATTATGACTAAAGAGTAAGGAACACGTGATCCTCTCAATTGACACAGAAAAGGTATTTGATGAAATCCAACAGCCTCATAGGATGAGCATATGAGAAGTAGAAAACAAGAAACTTAAAGGGCAAATTCCTCAAGATGAGGAATAGTATTCAGGGAAAAACACTGCTGGCGGCCTACCAACACGCTCAGGTTGAAAGTCTTCTCCCTAAAGTCACAAACAAGTCAAGAACATCCTGCACACTGCTGTTCAGTGTTGTAGCACAAGTTAGAGCACTACCACACAACAGGAGGAAGGAGAGGGGGTCAGAAGGAAGATGTGAAAGTATTTGCAGATGACATGATCCTGCCCGTAGAAAATCACAAGGAAGCAGCTAGTGCTAACAAATAACCTCAGCGAAGATGTAAATCACAAGGCCAAAAGAAGACAACCAAGTGTCCATACACCAGCAATGAACAATCCAAAAACAGAATCGGAAAAGTAACTACATCCACAATTATATCTTAAAAACATTTAACTTGTAATTAATTACTTATGAATGAATATAACCCAAGTGATGAAAGATCTGTATGTTAAAGACTGAAAATTGTTGCAGATATATATATATATATATATATATATATATATATATATATATATATATATGAAGGAAATCATGGAGAATTGTCCCAGGTTCATGAATAGGAAGGCTCAGCATTGTGAAGAGTCAGGACCACAACTAATTTAAAAAAAAAAAAAAGTGTGGCTGGGTGTGGTGGCGCACATCTTTAATCCCAGCACTCAGGAGGCAGAGGAAGGTGGATCTCTTGAGTTTGAGGCCAGCTTGGTCTACAGATCGAGTTCTAGGAAAGCTAAAGCTACACAGAGAAACCCTGTCTTGAAAACAAAAAACAAAAAAATTAATTAATTGAAAAAATAAAATAAAAATATGTGCAACAATGCTGTAGTAGTTACAACAGCTTGACATGGGCTTAAGTTCAGCCATGTGGACAAATAAAATAGGGTAGCGAGCCTCGAAGTAGATTTCTGCAGTTAATTGATTTTTTAAAACGATATTTTAATCTTTGAAAATTTCATACAATGGATTTTAAACATATTCACTCCCTTATCCCTAACTCCTACCATAACCATCCCTTCCCACCCAACTTTGACTCTTCTTCTTCCTTCTTCCTCCTTCTCACTCTTCTTTAACCCCAGCAAGTCACCTGTGTTATCTAACTAGTCTTTGGAGGTCAAGCCTCCAGGAGTCACAGCATTAAAGCAAGCTGATCTTTAACAAAAGAACCATGAGTATTCAATAAGGAAGAGCATACGTTTTCTTTTTTTTTTCTTTTCTTTTTTCTTTCTTTTTTCTTTTCTTTTTTTTTCTTTTTTTTTTAGGTTTTTGGACACAAGGTTTCTCTGTGTAATAGCCATAGCTGTCCTGGTACTAGCTCTGTAGAAGACCAGACTGGCCTTGAACTCACAGAGATCCACCTGCCTCTGCCTCCTGCATGCTAGAATTAAAGGCCTGCACCACCACTGCCCATCTGAGCTCACCTTTTCAAAAAGATTTGCAGGGGGAAAAATGGATATGCACATGCAAAGAAAGAAATTGGACCTCACACTATTAAAAAAAACAGCAACAAACGAACAAAACCCACTAACCCAAAGTGTATCAAAGACCAAAACTTAAGAACTAAAATTATAGAATTTTTAGAAGAAAATTTCAAAAAATCTTCATGGCATTGGTTTTGTAGATGTGATATCAGAAGTATAGGCCATAGAAATTAATTAAATTTCACTATAATTAATAATTTTGACACATCAAAAATATTATGGCTACAGACAACCTACAGAATTGGATAAAATATTTGCAAACAATATATCTAGAAAAACAGTTAAAAGAGTCTATAATTCCTACAACTCAATAACAATAAAAAATAATAATCCGAAGTTGAATAAACACTTCTCCAAGGAAGACATACAGATGTCTTGTATCTGCAAGAAAAGGTGGCCAATAGCAATAGTCACTAGGGAAATGCAACTCAAATCACAATGAGCTGTTGTTACTGTTCCATGCTTATTGACATCACTAACAAAAGAACAGGAAGTAATGAATGGGGTGATGATTTGAAGAAATCAGAACCCCCAGACTTTCAGTGGAAATGTCAAATGATGTAAGCTACTGGAAACTAGGGTGTTGATTCCTCAAGATTTATAGCTACCAGGGTGGTGGTGGTGCACGCCTTTAATCCCAGCACTCGGAGGTAAAGGCAGGTGGATCTCTGGAGTTCAAGGCCAGCCTGGTCTACAGAGCGAGATCCAGGACAGGCACCAAAACTGCGCAGAGAAACCCTGTCTCAAAAAAGAAACAAACAAACAACAACAAAAAAAAAAGATTTACACCTAGAATCAAGCAATTTCACTCCTCGATACACTCAAAACTCTTGCAAGTAGACTCAGAGTCTGAACACCAGTGTTCATGGGGATGTGCTTCACAGCTACCAAATATGAAAACTACCCTAGAGTCCATGGTATCCTCACACAAACAAAATGAATACATACAACAGAGTGCTGTACTGCCCTGAAAATGAGTGAAATCCTGATATGTTACAATGCAGATGAGCCCCCCCCCCCCCATTCATTCACCTGTTTGTGCTGAGGACTGAACCCAGGGCCTTGCACATGCTCAGCACGCACTCTACCATTGAGCTATGTCCTCAGCCTCAGGGAAACCTTGACCACATACTTATTGAAATAAACGAGATACAGAAGTTCAAATACTGCGTGAGTCAGCTCATCTGGGTTTCCTAGAATAGAGATTGTCAGTGGCAGATGGGAGGAGTAAGGGAGAGTTACAACGTATGAACACAGAGGGTTTCTGTCAGGGAGGTGGGAAAGTGTTACCATGAGACAGGACTGAAAATTAGACTAAGAAATAATCTAGTCTTGGTTATAAAGACTTTGGATGCTGAAGATTTAGCTCAGTGGGTAGACTGTTTGCCAAGCATTCACAAAGCCCTGGGTTTGGTTCCTAGCCCTGCACAGACTGGGTATAGTGCATTCCTTGAATACTAGCATTCGAGGTGGAGGCAGGAGGATCAAAAGTACAAGGTCGTTTTTGGCTACATATCAAATTCAAGGTTTGAGCTGCATGAAAGCTTGTAAAACAGGGCTGATGAGATGGATCAGCCAGTAAGGGCACCTGCCACCAAATCTGACCTGAGTTCAATCCCTGGGACTCACAGGAAGGGGAGAGAGAATTGACTTCTGCAAGCTGTCTTTTTACTTCCACATGGACGGCATTACACGTGTGTGCTTCCCTTTCCCCCAGAACACATTAAATAAACAAACAAACAAATAAATAAATAAATAAACATATATTATTGGAGCCAGCAAAACAAAACAGCAGCAATAACAACAGAAACCCAGAATTTTGGTACTATGCTAAGAAATAGACTTCGTGCAATAGCCAAGGAAGAGTTATTGTTTGTGTTGGCTGCAGAACAAGAGGTCCCCATTTGGTAAGCTAAGCAGTGACAGTATGACAATGCTGCTTCTCTCATTTGTACTCCAGGTCAATGAGCATCTTTCACTTTACACTTCTAGAACCATACAACAAGGTATTGCTTCCTTGGGATCCTTGAAGCAAGGCCTAGAATGAGTTAAATCCCTACCTTTGGTCTCATTCCTTTGTCCACAGCCAAGTTGTGGCCATTTTCAGAAGGGCTGTAGGCCAGCCTCAGATCAGCCAGGTGTTAGTGGTCCCTGTTCTTAATGTTATGGCTGACACTGGCATCACTAGTGACTCTGGTTCCATCTGTCTTGGGATTGGCACTGTAATGCAGAGACAGAAGTGGATGTGTGGATCGCATTATTCTTTTCATTAAGAAAGTGCCTCAGTGAGACACACGCCCATCATTGTCATTCAGCATCTTATCCTCACCTAATCTTTCTTTTGGCACTTCCACACAGAATGGTTCTGAGAGCCTAGCAACTTTATCCTTCCAGCACCTGCTACCTTCTCCACTCACCTACAGTGATTTAAAGGATTGACTCCATCATTCTGTGTCTCAAATTGTTACCACACCTGTTCTTTGTCCTGAATAAACAGATATGAATGCTTACCAAAAAAGTTATCCATGGTAACTCTCTTGGGATACGATTGTAGAAAGCAGATGTTCTTGGTGTTTTGTTTCAGTGGTGGTGGTGGTGGTAGTATGTGTGTGTGTGTGTGTGTGTGTGTGTGTGTGTGTGTGTGTATTCATATGTAGGTGTGGGTACATGTATGTGCTCATACATGTGGAGGCTAGCAATCAACCTCAGGTGTTATTCCCCAGGAGCTGGCCACCATTTTTTCAGACAAGGTCTCTCACTGGGTCCTAAGGCTTGCTGATTATACTAGGCTGACTGGCCAGACGCCCGCAGGCATCCTTCTGTCTTCATCTCTTCCAGACTAGGTCACAGGTACCTGGCACCACACCTGATTTTTTTCATGGGTACTGGAGAGGGAACTCGGGGCCTCTTGCAACTGAACCATCTCTGCAGCTCAAACTCTGTTTTGTAACGTTCAGGATAGACAATATCTTAGTTAGGGTTTCTAAGTGCCATGATGAAACACATGACCAGAATCAACACGGGGAGGAAAGGATTTATTTGACTTACATACCCTGAATCACAGTCCATAGAAGGAAACCAAGGCAGGAACTCTAACTAGGTTGGAACCCTGAGGTAGGAACTGATGCAGAGGTCATGGAGGGGTGCTGCTTATTGGCTTGCTCAGTCTGCTCTCTTATAGAATCCAGGACCACCAGTCCCGGGTGGTATTACCCATAATGGACTGGGCCCTCCCCCATCAATCACTAAATAAGAAAATGCTCTACAGGCATGCCTACAGCCCGATCTTTCTTTTTCTTTTTCTTATTATTAAGAGATTTTCTATTCATTCTACATACCAACCACAGATTTCCCTCTCCTCCCTCCTCCTGCCTCCCAGTCTTCCACCCAAACCATCCTCCATTCCCACCTCCAAGGCAGGGTATCCCATGGGGAGTCAGCAGAGCCTGGTACATTCTGTTGAGGCAGGTCCAAGCCCCTCCTCCCTGCACCAAGGCTGCGCAAAGTGTCACACCTTAAGCACTGGGCTCCAAAAAGCCAGTTCATGCACCAGGGATGGGTCCCAATCCCACTGCCTGGGGGCCTTATACCTGTCAGAATGGCTAAGATCAAAAACACTAAAAACAGCTTGTGTTGGAGAGGATGTGGAGCAAGGGGAGTGCAAACTTGTAGAGCCACTTTGGAAATCAGTATGGCGGTTTCTCAGAAAACTGGGAATCAATCTTCTTCAAGAAACAGCTATACCACTCTTGAGCATATACCCAAGGAATGCTCAATCATACCACAAGGACACATGCTCAACTCTGTTCATAACAGCATTATTCGTAATAGCAAGAACCCGGAAGCAACCTAGATGGCCCTCAACTGAAGAATGGATTAAGAAAATGTGGTACATATACACAATGGAGTATTACTCAGCAGAGAAAAAAATGACATCATGAAATTTGCAGGCAAATGGATGGAACTAGGAAATATCATCCTGAGTGAGGTAACCCAGACTCAGAAGGACAACTATGATATGTACTCACTCATAAGTGGATACTAGATGTAAAGCAAAGGATAACCAGATTGCAACCCACAGCTCCAGGGAGGCTAGCTAGCAGGGAGAACCCTGGGAAGGATGCATGAATCACCCAGCGAAGGAGAAATAGATGAGATCTGCAGCCCAATCTTAAGGAAACATTTTCTTAATTGCAGTTTCTTCCTCTCAGATAGCTATAGTTTATGTCAAGTTGACACAAAATTTGCCAGAGCACAGATGGGGTGTTGAATATTTTATCAGAATGCTGTATTAAAAGGAAGCCTTCCCCACAATGGAAGATCTGCTGTGATGGTCACCTTTCACTGCTCCATCTCCCCAGTATTTTTGTTTGTTTGTTTTTAATATCTGATTCTCCAATAATTTTCTTCTCATGTACTCCTTCCAAAGGTAAGGTCTCTGACCCCATCCTTGCAAGATAAAATCTCCAAGCCTTCAATTAAGATCCCTTTTCTTTTTTTTCCCCTCCTAACCAAGACCTTCCAAGGCTTTTGAAGACAGGAAGGTTGAATGTTCTAATCTTAAGCAAAAGTCAGCTGACCACAGGTCTAAGACATTTAATCTTAACAATCTGATTAGATTGCCTAGAGCCATGAAAATGATAAAAGAAGAAGAAGAAGAAGAAGAAGAAGAAGAAGAAGAAGAAGAAGAAGAAGAAGAAGAAGAAGAAGAAAAAGGCTGCAAGAAAATGGAGTGGTCAAAATGGTGCGAATTCAGGTAGAAGAATGTTTTTAATGCTGTCGACTTCCAAATCAAAAAGAAAGTGAGAAGGAAAAGGCAATTTAACAGCAGCTTGCCCTCATGCTATGTGGCAAAGCCAAGCTGTCTATCCAAGGAACCGTTGCAACTCCAATTAATATTAAAAGCAAAACCTGTGGTAACTGAACACTGAAAACACAAACGCAAAGCTGTAAAAAGTCACTACCGGCTGTCTTCTGGTAATCAGCCCTAAACAGCCTCTGTTGCTCTGTAATGTGTCAGGGAACTCAAATTCTCTGCAGTAATGTTTGAAATTCAGTCGAGATTTGAGCTGACTGCAAAGTGATTGCTCTGTCTCGGTGCTTGGGAAAAAATGGGAACTGGCCCATGTCCTTTGGCTTCAGCTAGAACCTGATGTTTCTCAGAAAAGTGGGAGTGGAGAACCTGTAGATCAACACAGAGTAAGGGCAGAGGCTCTCAGAGCTTGTGAGATAGACCACTTACTGCACACAGGGAGCCAGAAGTCAGAAAGACCCAACCAACTTGCTTAAAGCCAGGCCTCTAGTTGAGGGAATTTCTAAGAGAAGATCCCTAAAGCCTGAGCAAAGATCCCAGGAAAGACTAGTTTTGGTGTAGAGATGCTAAAGCATGCCATTTACTTTTCGTAGCCTCACGACTGTATCATGTGACTTATCCATGCCAGGGCAGAGGTTTAAAGAATGAATTAATGGAACAAGAGCTCAACATACACAGACAACAGATGACCAAAGGCATTCGGTGAAGGGCCCAAGGTTTCAGAGGTCTGCTAAAAAATGGAGAAGGGTTCAGCATGGGCTTTGAGAGGAACTGGGATAACTGTTTTTCAAATCAGATATCCATTTGTTGCACCCTTAGGTTTGGGTTCAGAGTGTCCACACATAATGTAATAAACCACTTGGGCTTTCCCTGTGAAACAAAACAAATTGAGCATACCTCAGACGACTGTCACATGTCATCACATTTAGGGTCTTCTAGATCCTATTCTAATGGTTACAGGAGACCTCACACAGATGCTCTGGCATGGTTACAAGTAAATTTCACTTATAAAACATTGGTGCTAAAGAGGAACATGGGACAGAGGTAGAGCTCAGTGGTAGAATGTTGCTTATCGGAGGAAGAGTGCTTGTCTAACATCTATGAGGTTCAGTTCCTACCATCAGGGAGAGAGAGAGGGAGAGACAGACAGACAGACAGACAGAACTTAAATTTTCTTCCTTCTAATTAACAATATTTTATTCATTTGGAGAGAAAAAACTGGATGCCCACATGCTGAAGAATGAAATTACACCCATATCTATCACCTTGCACAAATGCTCAACTTTGCTATTTTGTCTTATCCCAGTCAGAAGGGCCCAAGATGCACCCAACTGGCAGCAGATATGTGGAGGGTGTGGGGAAAGAGGACCCTCACTCACTGTTGCTATGACTGCACCCTGATTCTCTAGGTACTCTGTAAACCAGTGTGGAGAATTCTCAAAAAGCTGAAAAACTAATGATGAACTTTACAAGTAATGGATGGAACTAGAAACTATTACACTGACTAAGGTAACCCAGATACAAAAGTCAAATACTTCATGTTCCCTCTCATCTGTGGGTCCTAACTCCAAATCTTCAGGTATGAGTATATGACCTGGAAGAACCATGGAAACCAAGAAAGTGAAAAGATATCATGGGGAGCACCAGAGAGGAGATTACTAATATACAAATGATCTAAAGGGGGAAATGGGAAAATAGATGTCTTAGTTATGGTTTCTATTGCTGTGAAGAGACACCATAAACCATGCCAACTCTTATAAAGGAAAATGCTTACAGTTCCAAGGTTTAGTCCCTTATTGTCATGGCCAGGAAGCAAGGCAGCGTGCAGGCAGACTTGGTGTTGGAGAAGTAGCTGAGAGTATCTTGACCCGAAGGCAACAGGAAGTGGCCTGTCTCACTAGGCACAGCTTGAGCATATATGAGACCTCACAGCCCACCTGCTCTGTGACACACTTCCTCCAACAAGACCACTCCCTTTGGAGGCCATTTTCTTTCAAACCACCACAATGGAGAAGAAGGCTTTATTTGGGAGAAGGGAGGGATGTTAACACGGAAGGGGTAGATAGGAGGAGGAATAAATAACACTAAGAATGTTTGGAAAAACCTTAAGGAAAGATATTTTTATTTACCTAAAATTGCATATAGCATGCATAAGTGTATATGAATACATCTGTATCTTAAATGAACTTATGCTATGCTACTTGGGCTGACAAATTTTCTACTCAAGAAATAGATCATCAAACAAACAAAAAATAGTTCTAGTCTTGAGAAACCTCTTTTAGAGTTGTTAGTAAGGGAAATCCAAGGACTCTAAAACAACACAGGCTATTGCTGTCACCCTTGGTTGCCCCCAGAAGTTGATGGTAAGTACCTATTGCTGAAGACACCATGTACTTTAGACATGGGACTTGGATGATTCAAGCTGTGTCTGTCCTGACTTATGGCCTGTTCACAGAAGGGAAGTCCTGCCTGGTACTGGAAACTTAGGCAACTATCCAGGGTTAATGAGGTCATGAATCTTAGAGGGGAACCCCCTCCTCCCAGTTTACTAGACCAGCACAGTTCCTAGCTGCATTCTAAACACGTATCCTTATACCCATAGAGAAGTGTAGCCCTCGCCCCTCATCAGAGAAGCTTCGCTTTGAGCCGATGGAGACCATCACAGAAACATACAACTGGTCAAAATACAGAGGACAACCGGTTCTGGGCTGGCAGCCTCTATATATGTACAACACAACCCCTGTACTCAAGGCTCAGGGAACACTGGGAAAGAGGGGGCGGGAAGATTGTAAGAGCCAGAGGACCATGAAGTCTGCTGTGAGAGTATGTCTCTTAGAAATGACATCTAAACACCTAGTAACGACAGCACTCATAGACAAGCTAACATCCAAAGGGTAAATGGAAAGGAGCCCCACCCTTAGACAAAGAACTAGAAGTAACTTAGGGCTGATGAGAAAGGCAGAATTAGTCTTCCCCAGGGATAAGCCCACTAATTGGTTAGCCAATAAGAAGAGGCCAGATCTGAAATCATATGCATATAAGCAACACTAAACAAACCCAGCAAGTTGTATTTATATATTTACAAATATATATTTAACAATAATAATCAAAGAAAACAAGGCCATGAATTTGAGGTGAAGTAAGAAGGGACATAGGAGAGTTTGGAAAGGAGGTAAATAATATTTCAATTAAAATTTATAAGTTATGCTGGCTAATGGTAGCGCAGGCCTTTAATACCAGCACTCAAGAGGCAGAGGCAGGCAGATCTCTGTGAATTTGAGACCTGCCTGGTCTACAGAGCTAGTTCCAGAACAACCAAGGCTACACAAAGAAATCCTGTCTTGAAAAACAAAAACAAAACAAAAAGAAACTTAATTGCTTTTAAAAACTATAGTAAGATCTGAATAGGTACTTCTCAAGCAAAGGCTCACAAACGGCCGAGAAATGGAAATCAAGACTACAGGAGACATCACCTCATGAGAGTTAGAACCTAGGGCACACTGAGTGCTTGGTGAATACTCTACTAAGCCACATCCCTAGATGTCTCTGTCCCAGGTAGAAGAGCTGTCATCAGCAAGACAAAAAAATTAGCAATGCTAGTAAGGATGCAGAGAACTCTTAGACATGTTGGTGGGAATAACAACACAGCCATTACATAAAACAGTACAGCCAGTTGTTTAAAAACTGAAAATAGGACCATCTGATCACACTACTGAGTATATATACAAAGAGTATAAAGTCAGGAAAACAGAAAAAGCCCATGTTTATGGTGGTTCTATTCATATAAGTAAGATGTGATCAACCTGGATGACCATCAGTGGATGAATGGAAAAAAACTGAGCGATCACGATCTCTCTCTCTCTCTCTCTCTCTCTCTCTCTCTCTCTCTCTCTCTCTCTCTCTGTCTCTCTCTCTCTCTCTGTGTGTGTGTGTGTGTATGTGTGTGTGTGTGAGAGAGAGAGAGAGAGAGAGAGAGATCTAAATTGTACCTGCATGTCTATCTACCAGATAGACATACAAGATTCCCTACTACATAATGTGGTATTTTTAAAAAAAATTTATACATAACATAATTCTTTATTGATTCTTTGGGAATTTCACATCATGCACCCCAATCCTGCTCACCTCCCAGCCCCTCCATACCTGCCCCTCACCCCTTTGACATCACCCCCAAAGAAACCCCCACCACCACCAAATTAATTAAAAACCACCTTGCTTCCCCATCTTTCCCATCTCTCCAACACCTCTAAATTCTTCCTAGTGGCACTGGGATCTGCAGTGTGTCACACAGTATATACCCTTTTGTCCAGTCAGTCCTACACACAAATGCTTATTGCAATGAGGCATTGGTCTGATTCAAGGCCTCTGGCACACCATCATCACTAGACACTCACCGAAACACCTTGAACATCCTACTGTTGCCTGGAGTCATGGAGATCACTTGCCTATCATTCCACAGGACCAGTGTCCCTTCATGCACTCCAGCAGGTCATAGATGTGGTAGATGTTAGGGTGGGCCAACCCAAGGCCAGGATGTGTGTCTGGGAGGTAGCTGAGCTGGTCAGTCCAGACCCCTGGGACCACACCGCTCAGGCGAGATGCGGAGCCAGCTCTCCTAGGCCCATGTCATCAGGGCCAGCTCTTCTATACCCATGGTGAGGCCATCTCTCACAAGTGTGGGGGCTAGCTATCCCATGAGGGGTGGGACCAGATCTCCTGTTACAGAATCCAGCAAGGGGCAGGGCCAGCTCAGCACAGCCCTTGAATTTCAACAGGCTTGTTTCCTATGGTCCCCTGTGGTAACACGGGCCATGGACAGCAACACAGACACCAGATGCAGTAGGACCACGGACCCAGACATGGTAGCAGTCTGGATCCAGATGTTACCTTGTCCTCAGGGAGCAAGCAGGCCACCCACACCAGCCAGTTCCTCACCTCCTTCGTTTCTTCAGTTCTGCCTCTTTCCACAGCACGTGAATCATTCTGCTTCTCATTTTTCCACCATATACTTGCTCATCATAATGGCACCTGCCCACAAAACACTGCAAGGTACCAGGCAGGCCTGTGGATGTCTTCAGCTAGCCCAGACTGTAAGGACCCAGGCTGGCCTGTGTGTGTTTTTCACCCACCTAAGCTGAGTCATACTGTGGTATTATCATGGAAATACAGATGTAGATGTATAGTGAAATATTATTCAACCACAAAAAATCATGAGATTTTTGTCATTTGCAGACACACAGAGGACCATTACATTAATAAGCCAGAGACATGTGCTCAATCATTTCTGGAAACTAAATGGTTGATCTCCTGGAAGAATGGAACGGTCACTGGAGACTGGAAGAGTGGAGGGGGAGGGGAAGGAGAGATACTCAGTAGACTCACAGACACAGAGAAGGGGTGAGCTGTTTTGTGAAACATTATAACAGCGGTTAAAACAAGATTGACAGTTTGGGTTCTCTGACATCAGGATTTTGCTATGTACTCTGGCTGGTCTCACACTCAGCCTTTTAAGTGCTAGGATTACAGGTGTGTACCACCACACCTGGCTTGTGTTTCTATACTGAATTATCATAGTGTACCCCCACAAGGTGTACAAATGTGTCTCAGCAAACAGTTGCTCAACTGGTAACCATAGTGACAGAAGGGAACAGAGTAGAGTGGGAACAGTAACAAAACTAATCCCTTTCTACTTCTTTATATTGAAAAAGCAGAAAGTGGGCACTCCTGCCTGTTAATTAAAGTTTCCTTTTATGAAGGTGAACTCTGGCACTTGAAATTGGCTATAAAATTCATCAAATAAGGAAAAGTAAAATCCATGTCTGAATTATCTGAAATTCTTTCTTGGTGCCTGGGGATCAATCCCAAAGCCTAGAGCACACTGGCCAAGTGCTCTACCACTGACTGACATCTCTCACCCTTGGATTATTTTTTAGAAAGACTCACAATGTATGTAGTTCAGGCTGGCCTAGAACTCTCAATGTAGCCTAGGCTAGCCTTGAATTATTGATCCTTTTGCCTCCAGGGAGATAAGATTACAGGCATATAACACCATGCCCCACTGAATTTTCTATAATTCTAAAACAAATAGGCAATGCCACAAAATCAATATTTTTCATTACAAAATGTATTTAGAGGGATGGGAATATGTCTCAATAGGTAAGCACACTTGCTCAGGAAGCATGAGAATCTGAGTTCAAAGCTAGGCATGGCTATGATTGCCTGTAACCCCTAGATTTGGGAGACAGAGACAGACAGATGCTGAGAGCTCACTGGCCAGCCGGCCAGCGTAGCTGATATGGCAAGCTCTTGTCTTGATGAAAAAGCCTGTCTAGGGGAAGATACTTGCCATCCTGGTCTGGTGTCCACATGGTGTGTACAGTCACACAGGTACATGCAACATACTCTAAAATCAAAAAGAATGAAGGGAGAGAAGAATTACATTCAGCCCTTCTCTCTTTTCTTTCAGTCCTTTAGAAGAACAGCATGACTTAGCTCTGACCAGCACTTTCTTGTCTCTAGAAGGTTCCAGGTCCCCTTCCCACTGCAGTTAACCTCCCTGTCTTTAAGTATTTGGGGATCAGGTGTGGTGGCTCCAGTTTCTACTTTCTCCAGCCCTAGCTGGGAAGCAATTTCTCAAGACAGTTTTACCTTCAATAGCAGGTCATTTTAATCCAGAGTAAGCATCAATCTGACATGGACACCTTATCTTCATTATTTTAATTACTCTTCAAAGCCTTCTCCTTTTTTTGCCCAACACTTTCCAAGAATCATTGACTAGAAATTGTCAGACTTCATCTTATCATGGCTTCGTAGTGACATCATTTAGCCACATACCAAAGTCATGAAATTTGTTTGTGAAACTCTTTATCTTAAACTAACGCGAGGGAAAAAGTTCCCTTTTTGATGGGAAGTCACCCACCTCTGTCACACTGCTGTCTGTGCTCTTCTGAACAGCTGACAGCTTCTGTTAATTTACTTTCCCTCCCCAGTTCAGCGTCCCGTCTGGAAAGCCAGGGTGATTTTTGAATAACAGCAAGTCATATCTGATGTGGCAGCAACTGGCGACTCTGACACTGAGCTTGGCTGTGGCCATCACCCAGGATTCCTCACTTCTCCTTGAGAAGCAATTACAATTTCACAGGCTGGAATTAAATCTCCCTGTGGTATGAGTAGAGTAACTGAGGATGTCAAAGTGATTTCGAGCTGCTAATCTCTTGCAGAGAGGACGAGTGGAAATAGAGCTCTTCCTTGTTCAAGAGGAGGCCTGGCAACTCTGAAACTCCAGTGCTTTGATATGTTTTAATTCACCCTGAGGTCAGCTGGTGCAGCCCCCTTCCAAGAAAACGGATGCCCCAGTTTGTAGAAGATGCGATCGATGGGTTCCTAACGACAGAAGTGAAGGCAGGTTAAAGGGAAGGAAGAAGTATTGGGGCCGGGAAGGAAAACACAAATGGGCTGGGGAGCAGATGGCTCAGTCCAGGAACATGTCAAACTCAGGAGGACCTGAGTCTGATCACCAGTGCCCACATAAATGGGCAGCATGGTGGCATGCGCTTGGCATCCGAGCACTGGGGATGTGCAGAGAGCTTGCTGGCCAGCCCACTTAGTGAAACTGGGCAAATCCCAGGTTCAGAGAGAGACACTCAAAAAAGAAGGAGCCAGGCTTGGTGGCACAAGCCTTTAATTCCAGAATGAAGGAGGCAGAGTCTGATCTCCGTCAATTCAAGGTCAGCCTGGTTTACATATTGAGTTCTAGGTTGGCCAGAGCAACACAGCGGAAACCCTGTCTCAAAGAAACAAACAAATAAAAAGCAGAGGATGACTATGAGGAACAACACTAAGGCTGACCTCTGGCCCCCACACGAATATGTATTCACATGCAAGCTCACCTATGCATGTAGGTGTACCCCCACACAAGTTAATTCATGTTTAAGAAGGCCAGAAAGATGGCTCACTGGTTAAAACATCACCGCACAAGCCTGAGGGCCTGAGTTCCATCCCCAGAACCCATAGCAGAAAGGCAGAACCAACTCGTGAAAGTTGTCCTCTGACCTCCATGTATGCATCGAGACACATGTGCTCTTAGTCACATACAGATCACAAACACACACACACACACACACACACACACACACACACTAATAATAGATAGCCTTGTAAGACAGGGTCTCACGTAGTCCACTCTGGCCTCAGACTCACTCTGCAGCTGAGGCTAACCTCGAGTCATCCTCCTGCCTCTGCCTCCCAAGTGCTGGGATTGCAGGTGTCCTGACAGGCCCAGCCTGGGAGTCCTGCCTTTTATATGGAGTCATCACTTAACACAAAAGACAGTGTCATGTGTCACAGGCCGGTGGGATTTTTGCCTGTAGGTGTAGACCACTTTCTATGCGTTCAGTCTGGTTGGTTTGGGTTTTTGGCTGATTTGACATCAAGACATCTACATGTTGGTGCTTAAGGTGATCTTCGGACTGGGAAGGCATTTGTGCTGACAAGTTTTCTGCCACCCCCGTTCCTCCCATCTGCCAGGTGTAATTGTTAAGTGGGATGGATGGTGCTGTCAGTGGTAATCTATAACACATTAAAATTCAGTCTGATTCTGTGGATTTCATGTAATTAAACATCAACAATGTGTTTTTCCTGAGTAAGGACTCTAGACCTGGCAATATAATTACTTAAACAAACAAGCAAACACCAAGGAATCAAAGAAGCTAACATAGCTAAATTATGATGTGCACTTATCAAAGGTAATGTCTATCAGCCCAGTCACTGTTACATTGCCCTTGTTCATCACCATTTCCAGTGGTCAGAGACAAGAAAAAAGTGTGGACACTCAGTCACACGGATGTGAGGGTGTTGGTGTAAGGTACCCCAACATCATATCATAACCCAGTTCTTCACCTTAATGGCTTGACTGTCAGCTTTCATTTTTAAATATGGTTAAATTCGAGCAGCATACTTACACACTCCAATGAGACTCAACATATCCTCAATGCGACCACCTGCATCTAGACATCACTGTACCCATTCAGCAACTGTTGATTATTCCCCTCACCCCAGGCCTCAGTCTCTAGCCTAACTTTTCAGAGTCTCAATTTTAATTATTTTGGCTGTATGGATTTGTTCATTCTAACAACATATTTCTTATGTTTGGCTTATTTCACTTGGTGTACTGTTTCCAGGTTTCATCATATACATACATACACACACACACACACACACATACATGCATTTTGTTTATCCACTCACGTGTTGATAAGCATTTGAGCTGTTCCCACCTTTTGGCTATTGTGAATAGTGTTATTTTGCATGTGCATATATGTGTTAGAGTGCCTGTTTGTAGTCCCTGCATATGTAGCTAGAAGTGGAATTTCATGAATTAGGATTCTGTTTAACTTTCTAAGGATCCTCCAGACCATTTTCCCGGAATTGGCATCTCATTCTGTGGGATCATATATTTCCATTTCCTTAGATATGTGTGGCAATTTTCTCTAAAATATTTCAAACCCATTAAAAACTTGAGAGTCCAGCAAACCTCCTGTGCCCATCACACACCTCCCAGAATCATTCCATTTACCATGCATGCTCCATATCATACAACCCACTCACGGCTTTGATTTTTTTCTGTAGAATATATATTTTAAATTTACATTTATTGATCTATTTATTTACTTAACATTGTGGGGTGTGGGAGGGGAGATGGTGGCTCGTGGAGGCAGGAGGACAACTTGAGAGAGACTGCTCTCTTCTTTCACCGTGATCATGGGGACCAAACTCAGGTTGTCGGGCTCGGGGACAAGCACCTTCACCCATGGAGCCATCTTGCTGGTCCAGATAGAATTATAATGCAAACACCAGATATCAAGCAATGCCTATCCCCCCTCAGCTTAAATACATCTAAAACAGGAAGGAGTATCTTTTTGCATAAATCAACATAACAAAATTAACACAAATTCCTTAATACTGATCAGTATGTAATCAAGATTTACTTTTCCCTAAGTCTTAAAATAGAGTCTTGCATTTGATTGTTTTGAATAAATAATCCCAACAAGGTCCATTTTATTTGATTAATTTTTATGTATTTTTTAGTAGGGTGCTGGGTCCAGAGCTTAAGGCCAAGCATGTGCTAAGTGTATACCCTGTCACTCAACTGTTCCCTAGCCCTTAGTGTCCTATAGGTTGGCTCTAATCTCTTTCCCTTTTGTCTATGCTATTGTCTTCTGAAAAAAGGTCAGAAGGTTTGTAGAATGATGAAACAATTTCTACCTTATGGTATTTCCATCCCCCTCCCTCCTCACTTCCTTCTCTCCCTCCCTCTCCTTTGGCAAGGGTTTGGTATACAGCATGTACTAGCCTTGGATTTATAGTTCCCCTTTATCAGTCTCCCAGTCATGGGATTATGGGTACTTCTTACCATCTCTTGGAATACATAGTCTTTTTTTTGTTGTTGTTGTTGTTGTTTTTTGTTTTTCGAGACAGGGTTTCTCTGTGTAGTTTTGGTGCCTTTCCTGGAACTCACTCTGTAGCCCTGGCTGGCCTTGAACTCACAGAGATCCTCCTGCCTCTGCCTCCCAAGTGCTGGGATTAAAGGCGTGTGCCACCACCGCCCGGCTCAGATACATAGTCTTAAACACTTTATTTTGTTCTGCCAAAGTGACACATTTCTATAACTATCACTTTCAAGCTTTATCATCAGCTGTGAGAATCACCTGAGATGTTTTTGAATTAAAAAAAAATACAGATTCCTGTTTTTTCTGTCTCTCACTACATACTGGTCCCTCAGCCCCAGAAGGGTTCATGAGGAGATGTAGGTGGCAGTGAAGACGTCTACATCGTTAGTGAGGAGCATAAGCAAACTGGAGACAGGCAGTCCCCATGGAGGAAGCATCACCCTTGTAGACATGGAGTTTATCAGATCATCTTGCTCTCTGACTAGAGAAACAGCTCTGTTCTGGGGAAAGGATCCCAACAGTGTCAAAATGATCCAGCGGAAAAGACAAAGACCAATACCACCATCTTCACAATTTAGCTACCTCAGCCAGAGACCATTTGAAGGATACATGAAAGCCATCAAGAGCCTTTGGATGCTGGGGTGAAGACCCTCTGTGGAATGAGATCATCACACACTGACCACACATAAGTCATAGGATATAGACACCCTTTGTGTGAGATTCTACTGTACAGGAAACTGGCCTCTCCTCCCCCACTTTCCTGTTTACTCATTCAATATTATTTGCATCAATACAGACTTGCAGGTTCTTAGTTTACACTTGGGCTAGAATCCAATATTATTTTCCCATGTCCGTCTACCCCCACCCTCCCACCCCCCTACACCCCCACACCCCCTACACCCCCACACCCCACCCCCACCAAATTATCCCAGTTTTGGCCACTGGGGGATCACTCACTTGGCTTCTGAGTGGTGTCCTATTGATACACACCATCAACTGCTAATCTTTGTCTTAACCACTTCTTTACTTCAGGCACTGCAGGGTACCCCAGCTCATCTCCTGTGCTGTCTGTCCCGGGCTCAGGATGAGCCCCTTCTCCAAGGATCCCTGCTCCTTGTATCACACAATAGTTCTATAAGGCAAGATGCGGGTGCCAGGGGTGCTTGTTGCTTTTGGAGTGCCAATGCTTTCTGTTCCTCTCAGCTGACTGTGCCAGGAAATACGTGTATGTTATATGGTAGTAGGTCTTAATTGTCAACTTGACGAGATGTAGTCACCATGGAAACACTCCTCTGAGTATATCTATGATGGTGCTTTCAGAAAAGGTTAACTGAAGATGGAAGACCCACCCTGAATGTGGCTGGCACCATCCCCGGAGCTCAGATCCCACATGGAATAAAAATGGGAACATGAGCTGAATACCAACACTCATCTTTCTCTGCCTCCTGATGATGGAGGCTATGTGATCTGTACTAAAATTATATTTAAATCAATAATAATAATAGTAATAATAATAATAAAAATAATAATAATTTCTAGGACAGTCAGGGCTACATAGAAAAGAAATAACACACACACACACACACACACACACACACACACACACACACGCACACACAAACACCAAAACAAAACAAAACAAAACAAAAACCTTTTTATAGGCACACAATGATTCACAAACTAAATTGTTATGAAGGACCCACCACACATCCTCTTTGCCTTACCTCTCATCTCCCCAACAACACAAAGAACTGGGTTCTTGTAGCCAAGGAACACTTATTATTTAAATGACTGAGGCACAGATGACACACGCATCATACAAAAACATCTGAACAGCTGGGATGGCGGCTCAGTTGGTAAACTGCTTGCCTTGCAATCGCAAAGACATGAGTTGATCCCCAGGACCCACATACCAAAAAAATCTAGGCTTCCCAAAGGACTTCTTGGCATATACCTCTAGATAAGTGCACCTTTCAACCCTCATCAATGGAGCTTCTTTTTACACTAGCGGCAATCAACACAAAGACCAAGAGCTGATCAAGGTGCTGAGAACAAAAGGCTGCAGAATGCTGGGCCCTAAGTGGGATGCATATCACACTTCTTCCTCCCAAGGTTCAGGGAGCATCGAGGAAGAGCGGGTGGAAAGACTGTAAGAGCTAGCGGCAGTAGATGATTACAATGACAGTTCTCCAGACACAACAGGACGTTTGCACAGATGAGCTCACAGTGGCAGTGACAGGATGTACAAGGTCTGCACGAGCTCAAGTCAAACACAACCCCAGCATGGAGAGGCGAAGTGGGCACTCCTAGCTAAGGAGCAATCGATAGTTGCCGGGAGAGGGAGAGGCAATTTCTTTCAGGTTGTTGTCCTTGCTAGACCAACCAGACTCCAGAGGATGAGCCCATAGGCCCCTAAGAAGCACAAATCAGATCTGTTGTTGTTATTGTTGTTTTTTAAGTGAGGACACAAAGTTGGTTAGATAGGGAAGTGGGGTGGATCTGGGAAGAGTTGGATGAAAGGGCTGGATATGATAAAAAAAAATACACTGTATGTCTTTCTCAGAGAATGTGTGTGTGTGTGTGTGTGTGTGTGTGTGTGTGTGTGTGTGTGAAGGTGATTCCCTCTTCAAGGAGCTAACTAGTGCCCTTCTCAGGAACATGGCAACTTGGAAGAAAACCTGGCATGCCTGAGGTCCTTGTAGAGCAAGGGATGCTTATTTCCTTTACCTGTCTTTGACTGCCTACATATATGAATAAAAAATTGCTGGGCAGTGATCGCACGCCTTTAATCTCAGCACACAAGAGGTAGAGGCAGGTGGAACTCTGTGAGTTCAAGGCCAACCTGGCCTACAAAGTGAGTTCCAGGAGAGCCAGGGCTACACAGTGAAAAAATATATATATATTTATTTACAAAATGCTAGGTTCTGATTCACCCATACCTCAAGTTGCCACAATTTCATTATTCTATAAAATGACTATATTTGAATGAGCAAGATGGTAAATGTGCCTGCTGCCAACCTGGCAGACTGATTTCCATCCTTGGGACACTCATATTTGAAGGAAAGAACCAGTGCCTGAAAGTTGTTCTCTCATCCACACATGTGTGCTATGGCAGGCACACATGCACACAGACACTAGCATACACACACACACACACACACACACACACACACACACACACACAAATAAATGAAGGGAAATCTTACGTTTATATCCATAAAGTCTCATCAACGTGCAACATGAGCTTACCAAAAACAACAACAATAGCCATGCCAAGCTCTCTAGGGGAAAGTCCATGAGGCCTCAACCCTACATAGAGAACTATAGGCAACTACGCTGAGGGAGGAAGAAATAGTCTTCCCCAGGGAAAAGCACAACCGGTTACTCAATACCAAATGGTCTGTCCTAAGAACATATATACAAGTAACATTATACAGACTGAGCATGTTTATATATATATATATATATATATATATATATATATATCACATACACATATATATAATATATACATATATATATGCATGTAACAATAATTAATGAAAACAGAGGCCATAAATTTGAAAGAGGACAAGGAGAAGTATATGGGCAGGTTTAGAGGGAGAAAAAGGAAGGGGGATATATAATTATAATCTCAAAAATAAAAGAAAGAAATGAAGACTAAACTGAGGTCCTGTTGGAGACTCTCAAACACTGATATCCTCAGCCTTGGGAAAGGTAGGGCTGGTTTGAGACAGCCAGCCCAGCTCCTCAGCACTAGCTCTCTGCTATCTATGCATGGGTGCATCACAAGGCATCCCCACCCAGTGGATGCCTGAAACGCAGCACTCCCAAACTCCCTATGGACCATTTTCCTTGTATGCCTCGGTCAGCACTGCCACACAGCACCCGGGTTCATCTGTTTTTCCTGGTTTTCTGCTTGGGTGACCCTTTTCTTCACACTAGCACTTTGGACCATAAGTAAAATAAATGTCACCTGAACACAAGCTCTGGGATGTCTTCTGGATCCTTGGCCTCAGAATCAAGCAGGAACTTGGAAACTGGTGGGTGGGTTGTACCTAAGTTGTAATTATACTGGACAAAAGGGCTATTCATGCTGTGGACAGGAAAGAGTGGATGGTGCAAAATTTTATCACATCACTCAGAGCAACGTACAGTCCAAAACTTAACAATTGTTTATTTCTGGAATTTTCCATCTCATAGTTGTGGGCAATGGCTGACTATGAGTAACAAGAACGGTGGGAAGTAAAACTGTAACTGAAGGACTTCAGTGTGCCCCACATGTTGTGCTCAGATGTTATTTGCACACATGATGATGTGAAATAGGCCAGAAAGCACTGGGGAGGACGCTAAGTCAACATCTGACGGATGGAGTTTGCTCACTCCACTCTCTCCCCATATTAGGATAAGTACCAGGCCAGACATATGCTGTGTCAGTCAATATGCACATCAAACACCTTTTTGAGAATGTCAATGTTTTCTGCTTCACATCTGTAACTAACAATTACAAATGTTCAGTGGTTTGTAGGAATTTCATATTTTTTTTCTGTATGTCTTAATAGAATTATTGCCATTGTGGTATGTTGTGTAAGGTTCTTCTGAGCATCCAAACTGACCACATCTATCATGACACCGAGGCACTCACTGCCTAAGAGATGCTTGCCCTTTCTTTTTCTCAGTATCATGTTCATTTGCTTATTTATCACTTGCATGAAAGCACACTCACGCATGGCATGGGTGTGGAGGTCAGAGGGCAACCAGTGGATTTTGTTCTCTCCTTTTACCATGTAGTTTTCTGGAGCTCAAACCAAGGTCATCAGCCTTAGCAGTGTGGTGGTTTGAATGAGCATGGCCTCCATGGGCTCATACATTTGAATGTTTGGTTTCCAGCTGGTAGACTGTTGGGGAAGAATTGGGAGGCGTGGCTTCGTTGGAGAAGGTGTGTCGCTTGGGGTGGGGCTTTGAGGTTTCAAAAGCCCATGCCAGATCCAGTCTCGTTTTTCTTTCTGCCTCCATCTTGTGGATCAAATGTAAGCTCTTATCTACTGATCTAGCGCCAAGCCTGCCTGCCTGCCTCCCACCATGTTTCATGTCATGATGATATAGACTAACCCTAGGAAACTGTACGCATGGCCCAGTTAAATACTTTCTTTTATAAGTTGCCTTAGTCACAGTGTCCCTTCAAAGCAACAGAACACTGACTTAGTAGCAGCAAGTGTCTTCACCCACTGAACCACCTCAACAGCCCCTACTCTTCCCTCCATTTGTGAGGCCACTGCCTTATCCAAAGCTGCTCAAATAATTGTCCTCATAATCTTATAACTCATCTTCTGTGAATATCTGAATTTTAAAGTAGCTTTGGGGCTAACTTTGAAATTACTAATGGAAATTTGCTTTGAATGGTTTGATTTACTTTTCAGTACAGAACATTCATTTTGATAAATTCTTAAAATTAATCAGATTCTCTTGGTTCCTTTAAAGATCAGTATTTGTAGTTTACAGTTAATGAGAAATAATTCCTATCTTGGCATTTGTCATTACCACAAAACTGTGGATTTAAAAGTATGATCTGTGAGCTTAATTGACTTAGGATCAATTCTCTGACCTACTATGAGAGAATCCCAGTTTTTCAGGTCTTTGTGGCTTCCTGCATTGCCATTTCTGCCATTTTCAAAATGGTAAGTATACTTTGCTGGTCATGGGCTTGTCCCTGAGGGGTCTCAGTTTCTCTCCAGAGCAAATGTCTGAGGTCAGAGGCACCACACATTAAGAAAAATAGGTGCTCTGGGTTCTTTCCCTCTCGTGTGAGATCAACACCAAGGAGATAACAGGACTCACTGGCACTTGCTAAATGTGTGAAAACTGTCCTTGTCACATTTCCTCACCCCACACAGACTTAGCTGTATTACTAGAAGGGTTCAAGAAAGGACTAGAGAGGGGGGCAGACAGTAAGAAACAGAATAGTTATTATTTCATTCCCATACTTGTTTTTGATAACTTAAAAAAAAAAAACTGTGGGCATAGAGTGGCCCACAGAAAAGGATAAGTTGAACAAATCTAAATCCTTGGCATTAACAGTGACCAACACCTATAAAAGCAGTCCCAGGAGAGGGAATAAAGAGGCACAGAAGGAAGCCTGCAGAAAATCTGGGACAGCACCATCAGTAAATCTTCATGGAGCTGGGGGATAGTTCAGCTGGTAACGTGCTTGTGATACAAGCAAAAGGACCTGAGTTCAATCCCCAGCACTCATGTAAATTTAGACTCCCAGCCCTGAGGGGAGGAGGGGCAAGTGGATAGCTGGGGTTCACTGGAGTCTGGCCAAAATGGGAGCCACAGGTCTCAGTGAGGGGCCTGCTCCAAAATACAAGGGAGATGGTGTCTAAGCCATGACTCTAAAGGCTGAACTTTGGCCTCTATATGTAACACAAGTGCGTACATACACAAGTGCACTTACACACACACACACACACACACACACACACACACACACACACACCACAGATTAGCAGAGTCAGAGAAATTTGAGAATACCAAAGAGGAAGAAAGTGTATTCACAGATGATTAAAACCCTCAACCACAAATATCCTAGTACATGAGGACCGAGGACCGAAAGGTCACCAGGAAGAATTCTTTTTTAACTAGATCAAATGTGTCACAGTACCCAAGCATAGGTAAGAGATAAAGAAAGTGCTCAGAGTAATAAGTGGAAATAAATAAATAAATAACACAAGGGTGTCTCAATTCTGACAACCAGCTTCACAGGGGGAAAAATCCTTCTAGACTAGAAAAGAGTGCAGGAGATTCTCAGTACTTAAGGAAAGAAACTGTTGTTAACTGGTAGTGTCTTTTCTGGTGACATCTAAGTCTAGTCTCCCTGGATGAAGAGAGCCACGACAGCCTGAAGAAGTGATCATCCGAGTCCAGCATAATGAACAATGAGTTCATTAGGGTTACTTACAAGTGCAGGGTGAGTTAATTATGAGTGACTCAAAGGCAGCTGCACCACTGAAAAGTTCACTCCAGTGTGGGTTATACTCATGGACACTCATGACACTCACCACAGTAAACTGCCCACCTCCTGGACCCTTTGGTACCTGCCATGATCACATGCACCTGAGGCAGGATTATGCACAGCTAGAGAGGCAGGAGGCAGCCAATGGCTAGCAACTCAGTCAAGGGTCTGATGACCCACATTCATCTCCTTCTAGGCATGATACTGTGGGGGTGGGGGGTGAGTTATCATAGCTGTTCTGATTCAAGAAGTAACTGTTATCCCCAGAGGACCAATTTCCATATCAACCAAGAACACTGTCTCCAGCTAACTATCCTTTAGAAATGGACAAAGGAAAAGGATATTCCTGGTCAAACAAAAGCTGAGAAACTGTATCTTCATATGTTGTACACAAAATGTTAAAGGGAGCTCTTCAAAAGACCTTAAAGAGTGAGACAAAACCAACGGAATATTTAAAATTTACTTGTAGTGGGAGAAATGGTTCAGGGGTAAATACACCAGCTGTCTAGTCTAATGACCTGAGAGCCATCCCCAGGATCCACACATTGGAGGAAGAGAATGAACATCTGAGAGTTGTCCTCTCATCTCCATACAGTGGCTTGTGCAAGAGAGGTAGATAGGAGGGAGGGAGGGAGGAAAGGACAGAGAAAGGGAGGAAGGGGAGGAATGAATAAATTAGAAAACAAGTCACAAAATGGTTTTAATGAGATCTTATTATATATGCTATATAGTGTATAATTCTATATAATAGTACAAAATTAAATATCAATAAATTAACTTAAATGTCAATGAAATAAATTCTCCAACTGAAAGACAGATGAATGTGTAAAAACAAACAGTGCCAAAATAGCAAGACCCAACAGTGTGTTGCTTACAAGAAACCAACTTCACCCTGAGAGCAAGCATAGGCTAAGAGTAGGGGATGGGATGAAGTATCCCATGAATGTAGTTCTTAAGAAAGAAGGAGTAGCCATAGTGGACATTAGATAAAACAGACATTAAGCCAAAAGCAATTAAAAGATATAAAGGAGGTCATTACCTATAAGTCATTACAAGTGAGCAAAAGAATAATCCTAAAAAAATATGCACCTAATATCAGCACACTCAAATATTTAAAGCAAGATTAATGGCTCTGAGGAAAATCAAGATTCTGCTGCAATAATAGTTGGAGACATTAGCCCCTCACTTTCAGCAATGGAAAGACCAATAAAAGAACTTCAAAGCTGAATGCTATCTAGGGCAAGTGCACCTAAAAAAGACACCCACAGAGCATCAATCAACCACAGAGCATCAATCAACCCACAGAGCATCAACCTACAGAACACATATGGAGCGTAAGTTTCAATACAGATCATATGATAAGCCACAAAGCAGGACTCAACAAATATTAAAAAAAAAATCAAAACATATCAAGTACCTTTTCTGCCCACAGTGCAATCAAACCAGGGATATATAACAACAGAAATGTTGGAAACTATACAAATACATGGAAATGAAACAAATTACAGGTGAGTAACCAAATGGGATCAAGAAATGAATTACGAATTTTTATTCTTAAAAGTTTTTAAATTTTTCTTCAAATGAACATGAAGATAAACCATATGAACACCACTATGATAAACCATATAATAAACCACTATGACACAGAGCCAAAGCGGTACTAAGAATAAAGCTTAGAGCAACCAAAATCTATATATAAAAATGTGGAAAGATTGCAAATAAACAACTTATGACTACATCTCAGTAAACAAAAACATATCAAAACAAATGCAGAATTACTAAAGAAAAAAATAAAGGTCGGACAAATAAATTTGCAATATAGCCTTAAAGAAGACTAAAGAAGAGCTGGCTCTTCCAAAAGGTAAGAGGAGCTGTGAAATTTTTGGCCAGACTAAGAGAAAGGGAGGCTGGAGATACAGCTTAGCTGTAGAGCAAGTGTGAGGACTCAATAATACCCAGGGACAGGGTGGGGGCAGGGGTGAGGTTACAAAACTTGAGGTGAAAATGGAGACATTACAACAGATACTACAGAAATACAGCGAATCATTAGAGATTATTAAGAACAATTATACTCCAACAAATTTAGTAATCTAGAAGAGATGGGTAAATTCCTAGACACATACAACTTACCAAGACTGAATCATTAAGGAACTGATTATTAGCCTTTAATCCCAGCACTCTGAAGGCAGAGGCAGGTGGAACTCTGAGTTCGAGGCCAGCCTGGTCTACAGATAGAGTTCCAGGACAGCCAGGGCTGCACAGAGAAACCCTGTCTAGGGTGGGGTGGGGGTGGGGAGAAAGAAACTAATAATTAGTAACATGTCATGAGACTGGATTAGTAATTTTAAAATGTCATCCATGAAAGATAGCTGTACTATTGAGTGTGATACCAATCTCAAATTATTAAGGGAAAAAAAACTTGAAGGAAGAACATGTTGTATGAATCCAACAAAACTCTGACACAAAATCCAGATAAGAGTACCAAAAGAAAGAAAATGACAAAGTAGTATCTTCAATAAATACAAATATAAACATGCCAGGGACATCCTACCAAGCTGAGTCCAAGGGCATATTAAAAAGATGATTCCCTGTGATCAACATATGCAAATCAATAAACGTGATATAGCATATGAACACAATGGAGAACAAAAGTCAGAGGATCATCTCAAGAGATACTGAAAATGCATTTGATGAAACTCATCATTACATTCTTGATCAAAATGTTGAACAAATTAGAATTAGAAATATCAGGCCTCCACATGAGAAGGGCCATATGCACCAAGTCAAGAGCTAGCAATATGCTCAACAGTGAAATGCTGCCAACTGGTGTTGCAAGGCCTAAGCTAAGACATGGCTGGCAGCATTTGCTGCTTCTGTTCACCTTGGTTCTAGAAGTCTTTAGCAAAGCAAACAGACAAAAGAAAGAAATATTAAAGCAGGAAAGGAAGTTAAGTTATTTTCACATGATGTAATCTTTTTTGAGACAAGTTCTTCCTATGTGGCCTTGGCTGGCCTCTAACTTACAGAGAGCTGCCTGCCTCTGCCTCCAGGTGGGGGATTGAAGGCTCGTGCCACCAGGGCTGGCTACATGATGTGATCTTCAGTATAGAAAAACCCTAGTGCCCCCACCCCAAAGAAAGACCCCCACCCTAAAAGAAACTATTAGAAAAAACAAATCCAGCAAAGCTTCAAGATACAAAGTCCACAAAACAACAACAAAACGCCAGGACACTTGAGGACACTGGGATTTACAAGGCTGTTTACACAAGATTAAAGTACAGGAAACAAAAACAAAGACAGACAAATGGATTCCATCAAAACTTTGTATATCTTTGCAACAAGAAAAGAATTATCAGAATGAAGAGACAACTTACTAATGGGAGGAGAAAATTGCAAAGAAAACATCTTCGAGGGGCAAGTGTTCAGAATATACTAGGAACGTAAACATCCTAATGGCAAAACACACAAGCTAAGAATGGGCCACAGATCCACCAGACAGTTCTCAAAAGAAGGTATACAGATGTCCAGTGGGTAGATGAAAATGCTCACCACCACTATCCTGGGAAAAATGCAAGTTCAAACCACAGTAATAGCTGGGTGTGCTAGCCCACATCATCACTTGTGATGTGGAGGCAGGAGGATCATGAAGCCTGAGTTACGAGAGACCCTGCCTCAAAATAAACAGTAAAGTAAGAAACAAAACCCCAAAGTAAGACAGACTCCTCACTCTAGCAAGACAGACTCCTCTTAAAAAATCCAAAGCAAGCCTGTGATGGCTCAGCAGGTCAAGGTGCTTGTTCCCAAGCCTGGTGACCTCAACTGTGATCCCTGGGTCCCACATGGTGGAAGGAGAAAGTCAGCTCCTGCAGGCCCTCTGACTCCCTTGGCTTGCATATAGAAAACAGATAAGTAAATGGTTTGGGTTTTGTTTTCAGGTCCAAAGCTTTTGTAGATGTGGAGAAACAGGAGCCTCGGCCCACTGGCAGTTTAAGAGTAAATCTGATCAGTGACTGTGGATTTGCTGTCTTAACATGGAGATTCTGCAAGTTCTAGGGATTGAACCCAGGGCTTTGCACATGCTAGCCAAGTGCTCCACCACTGAGCTACAGACCCAGCCCCTTCTCCTCTCTTTAAAAAAAAAAATAGATTTACAATATGACTGAGCAATACTGCTGCTGGGTACAAGTATGTTTCCGGAAATGAAGTCAGATAGCAAAGCAACATCCGTTCCCCAAGCTTATCACAGCCCGATTTATAATAACTGAGCTATGGAGACACCCCATGGGCTCATCATCTGATGAGTGGGTGAAGAGAACATGGAGGATACACACAGAGCAGAATGGTCTTCATCAAGAACAAGGAGCGGATTCCTGTCCATGACAACATGGATGACCTGTGCATGGTTCTGAGAAGTGAAATTAGCCAGGCACAGGACAAGGGTCGTGTGGCCTCGCTGCTCAAGTGTAGAGAATTTATAAAGGACACTGGGGGCAGAATGGTGATCACTTGAGGCTGAGGGAGGCGTTGGAGGGTTGGGGAAAAGTTGATCAATGGGCACAAGCTTTCAGTCAGCTAGGAACCAGGAGATCTAACGTGCACAATGGGGAGAGGGGTGGGGGTGGGGCGGGGACAATGAATATGTGCCAGAAGAAAAGATTTGAATGTTTGGGTTTTTTGGTTTTGTGAGTTTTGTTTTGTTTTGTTTTTTTGTTTCTGTTTTACGCCATTAAGAGGAGACAAACATTTGAGGTGTGTTTAAGTTGATTATACATGTATGTGTGCGTGTATCAATGTATCACATAGTGTGTCATTAATATGTATTTTTGTGTCTTTATGTTTCAATGAAAATAGAAATTACTTTAGGAAAAGGTTTTCCCATTAGAATTACCCTCACTCTCAGGAAGGGTTCCCTGCTTCCCCCCTGACACACCCGTTCTTCCCCCCATCTTAATAGTTAATGGTCTTAATGGTTGGCAGTCAGCTCTCCCAGGTGCCAAGGAAGTCAGTGACAGTTATGGCCACTTGTTATTCGTGGCTGGCCAGCAGTCTTTAGTAAGAAATGATGATTGAAAACAAAACAGTTTTTGGATTAGAGAAAACACTCTATACTAGAAAAACAGTGGCCTTGCTTCTTCGTAAGCTTCCCATTTGTGAATGTATTAGTTTGAAATAAATGCATAGCCAGTTTTAGAATCACAAAGATTGAAAATCAGATTCAAGAATTGTTTCTAAGGAGCCATGGGCCTAACAGATGGCCATGGAAAAGTAATAACAGCATTAGTATTAAGATAGTTAATCCCTCAAATATAAAGGGTTTCCGTACCACGCTTTGTTTCTCACCATGGACACGCTGTGTCCATGAGTGGTGTGTGGTGCTGAGGCAAAGGCTGATGTCCAGGGTCCCTCTCTATCACATTCTGCCTTATTCCTTTGAGATAAGTTTCTCAGCAAACCTGGAGTAAGGCCTAGTTCTCCTCTTCCCTCTGCCCCTCACAGTACAGGGGTTAGAAAACCGTGTGTCTGGTTGTCACTGTGGTTTCTGAGGTTTGAACTCAGGTCCTCACACATGGACAACTCTTACCCACTGAACTATCTCCTCAGCCTCACTTTGTGTCTCGTTTTGTTTTGTTTGAGATGAGGTCTCACTATGTAGCCTTGGCTGGTCTGGAACTCAGTACTTAGATCAGCCTGGCTCTGCCTCTAGAGTTCTGGGATCAAAGGCATACGCAGGTGTGCACAGGCATGCACCACCGTGCCTGGCTCACATGGTCTTTAATCCTTATTTGCTTCCCTGACCTCCCTGTTAACTTCTTCTGTGAATTCCTGCCTTCTAGCTGTTTCTGTCTTCTTCCTTCCTTCTGTAGCTTTAGCACCTCCTACCTATATGTGGGTGGAAAGTTTAAACAAATTAAGAGCCACGTGTTGGTAATCACCTATAATCCTAGCATTAGAGACAGAGTTAGATCAGACGTTCAAGGTCAGCCTCAGCTATGTGGCAAGTTCAAGGTTACCCCAGGCTACTGGAATTCCTGTCTGAAACAACAAAAGAAACAAAGGAGTCCTTCTTTCACAGACAGCTGAGCTGGCTTGTCAGCCCCCTGTCACTGAAAGGTCCCACATTCCTCCTGACCACCACGTGCTTCAGGTAGGAAGAAAGAGAGCTAAGGCCAAGAGCACATTTAGCCTCGGGGCTTTCTTCTTTAAGAGCTTTTCCAGACTCCCCACCTTGGCTGGGAATGAGCCACGTCCCAAGCCTATCTGCTGCTCAAGGCATGCTGGCAAATATCAGCATCCTCGAGGACAACATTGGTGAATAGTGAGTGTTATAGGTATTGTATAGGTGAGAGAGAAAATGCCAAGAGGGTGTCTACCTCCAGTCACTGAGTCCTCCAGCTCCTGCTCTCCCTGTTTCCTTCATCCTTGTGTTATTCCATTGCTCAGGGCTGCCCCCAGGGAAGCACCTTGCCAAGGGATGCTTTCAGGGAGCTTGAACATTCCCACTGCCAGGTCACAGCAGGCTCGCATCAGTATCTGTAGCACACTAGAGGGTCAGGGATGCCCGGGTGCCTACTCTGGAGAGGAGAATGTAATTGGTCTGGAGTTGAGCCTGGTTTTGGGAGTTTTAGAAGCTAAGTGACTCTGTTTTGGGAGGTGGCAAGGATGCTTGATGAGACATTGTTTCATATAGTCTAGGCTGGCCTTGAACTTTTGTTACGTAGTCTAAGATGGACCCCAGAACTCCTTATCCCCCTGATTATACCTGCCAAGGTGATGCCACTGTATCTGGCTTTCTCCAGATGATCCTTGTCTGTAGTAAGTTCCAGAATCATTCTCTCAGGAGCTGACCCAGCATCAATAGCTGTTAATATTTCCCAGGCAATTCCAATGCACAGTCGAAGCTGAGAGTCACAACAGAGAAGTATGTTAGCAGAAGTTCACAGGTACTGGGTTGGGAACCAAGCATGATCTTACCACCCAGGCTTTTGACTTCTATCCCATTTGGGCCCACTGACAGACAGGAGACAGGAAAAGCTACCCAAAGACAAAGATAGAGGTAACGAAGTAATAGACCCTTTGTGAACTTGGAAAATACTATTGGGATGTAAGTTTGTGAAGGTTTTGGCAATGTTTCCCATCTGTTGGCATTTTTACCTCCTTCCCTTCTCTGTGAGAGAGTTTGATCAACAGACCATTGGACTTTGATATTTGAATGGTAGGATGAGTATGCTGAGGGCAGGGGTGGGGTGCAGGAGGATGAGGATGCTATGCTGAGGGCAGGGTGGGGTGCAGGAGGATGGGGATGCTGAGGGCAGGGTGGGGTGCAGGAGGATGGGGATGTTGCAGGCAGGTGGTGTGACTGTTTTCCCCCTGAGGATAGTCTAGGATGAGTCACTTCTTCGTTAGGAGATTTGTGTTCAGGAAATTCTTTAGAATTTTGCTTGTTTGGGTTTTGTGTCTTGTTTTGTTTCAGACAAGGTTGTTGTGTAGCTCAAGCTGACCTGGACTTCCTCATCTCTCCTTCAGCCTCCCAGCTTGAGACTGCAAGTGTTCACTACCATACCCAGTGAATTCCTGTCTGTGTTCAGACTGTCTTGAGAGCTCTGGGTGGCTGAGATGGTATATTGTGTTCCCAACCCAACTACTCTCAATTTAAAAGGAAGTTAGAAGAAAACTGAAATTATGTTTTCCACTTATTTATAATTAATGATAGTGAATAATTTAATATTATTGCTTTGCTGTGTTTGAGCAAAATTATTTTACCTATGGTAAAATATAGTTCCTAAAAAAAAAAAAAAAAAAAAAACCTTGTTCTTGGCTGAAAAGTGCTTTCAAAACTTTTCCAGAGGCTGTGCATGGTGGAGCACGCCCTTAGTCCCTGCACTCAGAAAGCAGAGGAAGACAGATTCTCTGTGAGTTCGAGGCCAGTCTGATCTATTTAGTGATTTCCAGGCCAGCTAGAGCTACCTGGAGTAAAACTCTTACTGTCAAACAAAGCAAGCCCATAATATTTTTACAGCTTGAACATAGGTCCTAAAACATGCTTCAGGGACAAACTAAGCTGAGACCACTTGAGAGAAGGACAGTCAGGCCTACAGCAGAATATAAACAGCTAGCTTGAGATTCAGTCACCCCAGGTCATGGTAGGAGGAAGGTTGACTTCCACAGCATCAACGCAGCTGTCAGGATGAAGGAGGAACCAGATACATGGAAGGAATTTCCTGGGTTGTTCCTTAAAATTTCACCCTTGTATACACCTTCTTGGAATTTATCCAAAGGCTTCCAGACCTTGGGGCGTCAAAAGGAGACAGTGATAATAGGTACTGTAACAGTTTGGGCAGAAAATGCCCCCAACAGGGTCCTGTTTGAACACTTGGTCTTCAGCTATGGTTGCTACTTGGAGAAGATGGGAGACCTTCAGGAGGTGGGGTCTCACTAGAGGAAGTGGATCTCTAGGGGATGGGCCTAGAGATTTACAGCTTGGCCTGTTTTTGTCCCATCTCTGTTTCCCAGTCTGCCCAGATCTGAGGAGTTCCAGCTAAACACTCCTGCCTCCATGGAACTGCCTGATGCCATGTGTTCATAGTGATGGACTTACATCCTCTCAGCTGTGGGTCCTTCCTCTCCCAGTTGTGAGGAAGAGACAGGTAACGTTGCACCGAGTGATGGCTTTGCACAGCCAGCTGCCTCAGAGACTAATTTAGTCATTAAGACAGGCTGGACAAGAAAGCGATCGAGACTCGGAGAAGTGGGAGAATCTGACTGAGAAACTTGACGTTTGTAGATGTAACCAACCTTCTTATTAAATAAGAAACACAGAACCAATGCAAAGAAGAAAGCCAAGAGGTCAGAGCTAAGAGCTAAAACCTTACCCTTCCTCCTGCAGTGGTCCTACCTCTCCGAACTAACTACCCCTGTGTTAATGTCTTTATAGAGTGTTCCTGTTCTGCCTTCTCATTGGTTGTAAACCCAACCACATGACTGCCTCATCACGGCCTGTCTGTATAGGCCTCCAGGTTTTCCTTGCTTGGTATTGAGATTAAAGGCATGTGTGTTCAATAATGGCTGTATCCCTGAACACACAGAGACTTACCCAGCTCTGCCTACCAAGTGCTGGGATTACAAGTGTACACCACCACTGCCCTGCTTTCCTATGGCTTGCTAATAGCTCTGACACCTGGGCAACTTTATTTATTAACATACAAATAACATTTTAATACAAATAAAATATCACCATAGACGTTGAGTAATTTGACCTAGGGAGTGAATGACAGAGCAGGGCTTTGAAAGCAAGTCTCACCTCAAGGGGTTCCCTAAATTCTAATTGTGTAAAGAAGGACAAGGGTGAAGAAAGAAAAGAAGTCTCGGAAAGATTACAGAATGTAACAGCTGAACCACCTGGACCCATTTTGTAAAAATATCCCAGTCTGATGACTTCCCCCAGCACATATTAATTTCTAGGCACGAGGAACTCATTCCATCAACCATGGTAGGGGTGGTGGTGGGGGTCACGCTCACCCCTCACTAAGTATGAAACAAGGAATGAATGTGGTCAGGTAAGATGGAGGCAGACATGGAGGCAGACAAGCACATTAAATCATGGGATCGGTAACAACACATACCAAATAGCTCGCACGCAGTTTTCACGGTTATCACAAAGGCTCAGACAACCTGAGAACACAAAGATGCACTTCCAGTGTTTTTGAGACAGGGTGTCACGTGGCCCAGGCTGGCCTCAAACTCACTATGCAGCTGAAGATGACATGGGACTTCTGATCCTCCTTCAGAGCCGGGATCACAGGCCTGTACCACAACCTCTGTTTCATGGAGAGCTAGGGATCAAACCCAGGGTCTTGGACATACAGGTAAGCTCTCTTCCAACTGAGCTACATCTCCAACCCCAAAGTTGTTCTTTTAGATACAAATTAAATTCTGCCTTCATCATTGTGAAGCCCATGCCTCTAACCACAGCATTTCTTTCCGCCATCTTCCTCTCTGCCTCTGTGCACTTGTATTCAGTAGAACATTAGTACCTGTGTGGTCTGTGTGCTTTCCTTGTACCCTAATCATAACTCCCGGGGGAGAGTTTATTCTAACTTCATTTTTATTTTAAAAAGTGTTTAAGCTGAAGGAAGTGGTTCCTGCCTGGCAGAGCACAGCCAGCAGACATGAATGGGCTGGTCAGCCACAGAAGAGAAGAAACAAGGTGTAGAGAAGAAAGTGGGATTGGTTTCTAAGGCAGGCAGCCCCGGGGCCCTGCCCAGGTAGACAGCCCTGGGGCCCAAGGAGGAGCCATGCTTTCTACCCAAGACTGTGCAGAACTGCAGAAGGATGGAATAGGACAGGGAAGAGGGGCTGAGGGCAAAGTCTGGGCTAGAACACGAACAACCCTACCCCGTAGCCACCTCTCACCCGAAAAGTGGCTGTCCTTCTGTTCGGAAAGGTTAGCAGAGTATTTGATGAGGAACATCAGTGTTGACTCCATATGCTGTCTTTTCAGCTACAGGGTCAATTCGCTTTCCTCTGCAGGAAAATGATGAGGAGAAGACAGTAATACCTCCTGCTAACATTCAGGACCCACTTCTGGGAATCCTGGCCAATAAGCAGATGATACCTTGGCCCACCCAGTGTCCTGATGTCATCTTACATAAAACCCACTTTAAGAAAAAACTCCTCCCCACTTCTCTCTGTTCCCAAGAGGTGTGCACCTCTGCTTTCTCTCTCTTTCTCTCCTTCCTTCCCTCCCCCCTCTTCCTCCTTCCCTCTCTTCCTTTCTCCCTTCTCCCTAATAAACTTTCCACATGGATGCCTTGTCTGCATGGTGTGAGTAACTTTCCACCACTCCATGCCATAGCCTGCCACCACATCTGCACAGCATGTCTCCCTCACCCATCGGGGCACCTTGACCCAACCTACCAAGCCCTTACCTGCTGTTTTATAGTACCCCCTTCTTCCTGGCTTTGGTTCACACAGTTTCAGTCACTTCCAGTTAACCAATGTCTAAAGATATTAGATGGAAAATTCCAGGTATAAGTTATTCACAAATTTTAAACTCATCTATCATTCTTAGTAGTATGGAATTTCATCTTTTCCTGATCTGTCCCACCTGGGATGTGAATCATTCCTGTATCCAGAGTTTTCATGCTGTATACACTATGAACCTCTTAGTAACTTAGCCATCACCTAGGATATCAGGCTACTATTGCAGTCTGGAAGTACCATACTTTTGTTTAAGAAACCTTTGTTTAGCTTAATAATGTTGCTAGTACACAAGAATAATAATCCTGGAAATTCAGATGCACCAGAGGTAAGCTACAGTGTTTAAGTGAAAATGTAGTTTAGGAAATACAATCATATGGTGAAGTTGTTGAGATTTATAATATAATAAAGTATCCCGAGTCAGCTATGGTGCTTTATTCCTGTCATCCCAGTATTTGGGAAGCAGAGGCAGAAGGATTGCTGTGAGTGCAAAGCTAGCCAGGACTACAGAGATCTTGCATTAAAAAACAAACAACAACAACAAAAACTGTCCCCAACCAGAAAAGTAAAGTTTAAAATATATACCTTGAGAAGTAGAGAGTGATCACATACATAATGCATAATTTATTAATTGCTCCATTTTATTAATTATTGTTAACGCCTTACTGTGTGTAGTTTATAAATTAGAATTTACTGTAAGTATGTATACATAGGTTGAAAAAACTAAAAACAGTCTATATGGGGTTTAATACTGTCTGCCATTTCAGACTGGCGCTCTGAGAATAGATCTTCCTGCCCCAGGGAAAGGCAGGTTCTTATAGTCATTCTGCAAAAGGCGTTAAGAGAAGAAGATATATAAAAAGCCATGGTGTCTGTGGGTGTTGGAAGCTAGGGGCTGGGGTAGATGGAACACAGGCTGTTCAGGACTGTAGCTCTGTGTGTCACCATGGGTCATCCTAATTAAAGGAACTCAGGAGGGAAGTCTCCAGAGAAACAGGACTCATGGGGGATTAGAACATGATAGTTGTACCATGTCACAATGCAGCTGGCAGTTATGGGGATCAGATCCACCCTTTGTCTGAATTTGAGGATTTTCTGACCCCACCCAACCTGGCACAGGACACTCCAATATTAGCAGAGTCATGGGCCCTAGGACCAGAAGGCGCTCTGATGCAACACTTGATTCAACAGACAGAGAAGACAGAGACCAAGAGTAGTTCCCTGCAGACTTACAGCTTGATTGTACATTCTGAGTATTTTATATTGCTATGGATTTTTGTATATTGATACAAATTTAAGGTTATTTTTGTTATAACACATTGTATATATGTTTCTACTCTTGTTTAAGGTATTGTACCTATACAGCTCATTTTAAAATGTGAAGTTCAAGTCCTTGAAAGCTATTACTACAAACTATTTAGGATAATTAAGAAATACAGGTCAGTAGTTAGTCATCTATAATAATCAAACTTGTAGTCACGTTAGGTATGTTTTCAAAGTTAAACAGATATATTTTAGATAGATAGGTGGTCTTCGAACACTCCAGAGACCTACAGAATATGGTATTTAAGATGTTTTAATAATACAAGGCTTTCTATCACAGTAAGATATGGCTGCTCCTGGCAGCACCTATATACTTCAGAAAAAGATGTTGGACATCGAAGAACCTCCATATGGAGTTTGCTTTCTATGTGGCAAAGTTAGCCATTTGGGCAAGAAGCTGTCCTGTCTCAACTACTGACAGTTTGATGTCCAAATTGGAAAAGCAGGACACAAAAGAAGGCGACTGCTGATCTTTGCCAAGACAAGGCAGGACAGTCCTTCAAAATTCAACCAGTCCTTCAAAAGTCTATCAGATATTCTAAGTCTATAGGCTGAAGATGGATGCCCTAATGTTGCAGAGGAACCTTGGGTGACTGTCCAGGCATCCAGCTGTTCGTGTAGTTTTGGAACTTGCTTGTTCTGTACTTCTTATTTACTCAGGTAATATTATATCCTTCTCAGGTCTCTGGTGGGGTTGAAGAATAGATATAGTTTTCCTTGTTACCAAATTCATAAAAGAAACTTATATAAGAGATGTAAAGTTTATAAGGTTGAAAAACATAAAAGCTTAAGTTGTTTATCTAAGAAGACATTTTAAGGTCTAAAAAGATTATTTTTAGGATGGTAATACAAATTATGATAAAAACTGGTTTAGGTATAAAACTTTGGAGTCACTAAGATAGGATAGAAAATATAGCACTCTCTCCAAATTTGCCAAATACATATGGGCTGGACATTCTGAATATAATTCTTACCTGATAATTATCCTTATTGTATATAGTCTTACTGTATTAGAGTTAAAAACCGTTCCTTTTTATTTAGACAACAGTTGATAATTGCTCTTATTGTATATAGTTTTACTGCATTAGAGTTAAAACCTTTCCTTTTTATTTAGACAAAAAGGGGGAAATGTTACTGGAATTTTGATCACATGGTGTCACTCTGAGACTGTTAAATAAAATTTATCTTGAATCAGGGGCAGAGCTAGCAACTAGCTGACTGGAATTGGCCATAGAGAAGCCATCAATTTGGATAGAGAAGATGTGTAGGAAGAAAGGGGTGGGGATCTCAGTTTGGCTTTCTTTTTGGTTTTGGGAAGAGTGAAGAGACTCATCTCTTGCTGGGTCTCTAGTCAAAAAGCAAGTTCAGCTGGCTGCTTCTCAGCTTCTCTGATCTAGCAGTTTTTCACCCCCACGTCTGACTTCCCAGTCTTCGTTGGTAAATAGAACGATAGAGATAGTTTAGACCTATATATTGCTGTGGGGCTGCAGGACCAGAAGGCCCTCCAGGCTGTGGCCTGAGTGGCCACAGGCATTGACTGTGGAGCTGTAGGGCCACAGACAATAATTAAAATATCAGTAGATTCGTGTGCAGCATTTAGCCGACAGAAAAGCATCACATTTGTAGTTATTCTACAGTGACACTCAGGAAACCACTCTTGTCATTTTCCAAAGGTGTCAGTTAGCCTACATGAGGACATAAACCTCCAATTTACAAGCGAGTCTCTTCCCCATGCAGACTCTTCTGGTTTGTTTTGAGTTCTCTCTGGGCTACTAAACCTTTTAGATCCCTGTAGTGTGAATGAAGTGTTAAATGATACTGTTAATAGAAGTAGGTTGTGCTAAATTGGATATCTGCAAGCAGCTTTATGATCCATAAAAGTCAAAAGGCTGTTTATGTAAAAGATAAGGGCAGGCCAGGCTCGGGATATTCCTTCAGGATCAGTGGGAGGGTCTGGCAGGAAGGAAGCATGAAAGAGTCAGAATAAACGGCCAGGGAAGGAGACAAGAAGCCTTTGGAAACAGGGACACTCAGTTCACTGGGGTCCCATTTGGCACACTCATTTGGGACCTGGCATAAGATGCAAGCCAGTGAAGAAAATGCACCTGACCTCTTTACCCTGCATTGGGTCATAGACAGCCTCCTCCTTAGGTGCTGTTTGCTTCACACATTGGCACCATTAAATGCTCGGGTATAAATGTAAAAACTATGCTATTCTTAAGCTATACATACTTTGGGTTTTTCATGTCCTTCTAAGTTCTCAGTGGTTTCAGCCTGGCTCCTAATTCTCTGCAGGCCACCGCTCCAACATGTGTGTATGTATGGTGTGTGGTGTGTGGTGTGGTGTGGTGGTGTGTGTGTGTGTGTGTGTGTGTGTGTGTTTGTGTCTGTGTGTGGGTTGTGTGTATGTCTGTGTGTGGTGGGTGTGGTGTGGCAGGTGTGTAGTGTGTATATATATGGTGTTTGGTGTGTGTATATGTGTGGTATGGTGTGTATGTGTGTGTCATGTGTATGTGTGTGTGGTGTGGTGTGTGGTATGGTGTGTGTGGTATGTATGTGTGTATGTGGTGTGGTGTGTGGTGTATATATGTGTGTGTGTGTGTGTGTGTGTGTGTGTGTGTGTGTGTGATGTGTGTGTGTGTGTGATGTGTGTGTTTTGTGTGTTAGGGGGTTCATGGTACAGTCACATGCAGGAAAACACAGTCTTTTCTTTCCTATTGATGATCTGCTGACACAACTGCTTGGATTACAGAAGGCTGAATGTGTGCGAGTTACTCCTTCAAACATCTGGAGATGCCAATTAGTAATCCCAATGATAGTACAGCTATTGCTGTCAACTCTTTATTGGAAACTAGGAAACTGAGGCACAGAGTGATTACATGGTGAACCACAGCTACTTGACAGAACACTGGGACAGGGAGGGAGCACTCCTGAATGACGTGTGAGTGAGCCTTCAGTTTTTGCATGCTCACACACATACACATTTGGTCATTTTAAGGTGGCAGATATTAGCCTCAAATTCATGTCTCTGTCTCCACAGTGCTAGCGTTTTAGGTATGTGCCATCATACTGGGCTCCTTTGCTTTTCTGAATATGACATCTGGGAAGGTTTAGACACAGTGACAGAATAAAAGGACTGATCCCTGAACTCGCACCATGACCTCTGTACCCTTGCTGTTCTCTGATGTGGTATAATTGGTCTGAAATGCTCCTTGGCCTGAACCCATCTGTCTGACATAAACAACAGACTTTAACCTTTAAACAGAAATTGGCAATTTTTAGGAAGCAAAATGACAGGTAAGCTTGTGTACACAAGCCCCGCTGGACACATTAGGGGGAGAATGTGGGCCCTGAAGTCTCTGTTTGGGGCCTAAGGGAAGTGGCAGAGGAACACCGGAACAAAAATAGGAAGAATACAGCCTTCCTTGTAGAATGCCACTTGGAATCCACAAGGAGAACCTAGATGTCAGAAGTTCTGGGGGACAATGTCTTAAAACACTAGTATTTACTTTGGAATGTAAATCTCTAAAGTGGAAGGCAGAAATCAACTCCATCCCTGCTGCATAAATATTAGCACCCTTTGGCAAAGAGGTAGAGATTGTACCTATTCTTAACGTTGACAGGAAAGCAGCTGTTGAAATCATCAATGTGCAAAGGGGGTTTCTTTGAAAGGGGCTTTAGAGAAAGAGGGTGGTAGAAAAACTCATGAACAGAGTTGATTTATGACCCTGGGAGTGAGTCTCTTTGAGGCCATTAATAACTAGTAATCAGATGGAATATTTTAGTTCTGAATTAGACATGAGCGTAAGAACTCCACTGATCAAAGAATGAAATATTCGCCTCGCATGCACACCCATGTTTGCAGTAACTGTGTTCATGACAGCTAAGAGGCAGGGGTGCAGCCGGGCGGTGGTGATGCACACCTTTAATCCCAGCACTCGGGGGCAGAGGCAGACAGCTCTCTCTGAGTTCCAGGTCAGTCTGGTCTACAGAGTGAGTTCCAGGACGGCCAGAACTACACAGAGAAACTCTTGTCTTGAAAAACCAAAACTAACCAACCAACCAACCAAACCAAATCCCAGACACGAAGACGTAGAAGTGCTCCAGATAGCCTCTTGGATAAATGGATGAACACGCTGTTACATCCTTAAGATGAAGCCCCAAGGGAGGAGTGAAGAAAGAATGATAAAGAAATCCCAACATGCAGAGCATGGTGAACCTCACAGACCACATGATCAGTAGACAAGCCACAGAAACATTGTGTCTGATTCCATGGAGTTCAGTGTCCAGACTAGAAGGATAGCCAGCTGGGCATTTCCAAGCTTTTGACATTGCAACAGAACATAATTTCTCTTTCTACAAAGTTCCCACTTGAGAACCTGTGATCCAGTTACTAACTAAAAATCGTGGGAAAAAAATTCTCATAATGTAAGTTAGTCAGTGGGGCAGTGCCACCCAAACTCAAGGCCCACCCCCAGGAGCCCTCTTTTTCCTTCCAGGCTGCCCCTCCTAAAGGTTTCAAAACCTTCAGGAGTAGCTCAACCAGCTGGAGATCAAGTGTTGAAACGAGAGCCTGTGGAGGACACTTCACGTTCAAAGCGCAGCACCTCCCCAGCCCCTGGGAGCTTCTCAGGACTCCTTGTATTTGGTGCAGCAAAACTTTCATCCCTGTTTCTGTCTTCTTGAGACCAGCAAGAACATCTGTGGTTGAATTTGGGTCCCATCACACACCCAGAGTTACTGTGTCTGGAAGATCTTTAGTTACATGTGTGAAACTCTTTTTCTAAATAAACCCACATTCACAGTGGTGTGCCTAGTCTTTTAGAGCTCATTAAAAACTAGTACTCGGTGTCGAAACTTCAGCAAGACGGAAAGCGATAAGCTAAGACCTTAGGGACAGCACTGGCTAAGCATTTCCACCTTCTCAGCCCTAAGCCTACCAAGACACTAAGTCACAATGTCCCTTCTTTCCACAGACCCACCTGACGCCCTGTTAAACACAGGATCTGGAGATGTTAAGCATTCTTTGCACTTCTGTTAGATACAGAGGCAGGGTAAGGGCTGAGTGCCTGATCTCAAACGATCATCCTTTCTCCAAGAGCGATTTTAAAATTGCATTACTGTGCTTGTGCGGCATGGGGCATCGAGCTGGGGAACCAGAACATGAAAACGTGCATTCCTGGCAGCCCTCACAGGCGGTTTCCAAAGAAACTTCTCAGCCTGTCAACATTCTCACCAGCCCCTTGCCTTCCCAATGTCACAGGCCCGACAAAGTGCAGACAAATGTGCTTCTTGCAAGCCATCCGCCAGGACCCAGCTAGGCAATTTTTCATGTCTCGTGTCCAAAGCGTATGATAGCAGTGACTTCCAGACAGCTGAGCCACAGCTCCGGTCCTGTGAACTGTGCTGTCAATTTTTATTCTAATTCCCCTTTATTCACAGTTTGATTTCGTGTGGGTTTGGTCTTACTTCCTATTCCAGTGCCAGCCCGAGAGTCCTCTTCACAGGAGAACTAACCAATCATTACTACAAAGAGGAAAGTCTGCCCATGGACTCCTACCGACAGGCTTCTAAGCATACTCATTTTTCCTGGGTAGCTAGTTACCACTCTTCTTAATTTTTTAATTTTTTGAGACAGGGTCCCTCTATGTAGCCCTGGCTGTCCTCAGACTCACAGAGATCTGCCTGCCTCTGCTTCTGGAGTGCCGGGATTAAAGGACTGCACCGGGACGGCTATCGGTCTTTGAAAACCAGTCAAGCTAGGGCAGTGAAGAATTAGGTCTTTGCTTACCTGCTTTTATTTGTGTATTTTTGGTTGTTTTGGGTAGAAGCTCGTGTCTTCATGTCTTCAGGCTTCCCTTAAACTCTCTATGTAGCAGAGAATGCCCTTGAACTCCTGCCCCCCCTGCTTCCATTTCTGGGGTGCTGTCATTACCAATGTGCCCCACTCCATCAGGCTTACACAGTGCTGGAGAGCAAGCACGGATCTCCACGCTAGGCAAACATTCCACCAAGTGCCTACATCGCCAAACCTTCCGTTGTTACTTTCTGTCGTTCAACTTAACCCTGGTTCGGAAGTCTCTCATCTCCTCCTCCTAGCCAGTCTGTTTTTTTGTGTTCTCAGAGAGCAGGAATAAACAGACCATTGCAGATCTCTGAAATGTTTGGTACAAGATCTAGAGAAAACTGCCAGCTGGAAGTATCGGTGCGATCGTCTTTTGATTGAATGTTAGAAAGCTGTTGAATGTTCCTGGAAACCTGGTCATAGAGGATAAGAGTTCTGAAAAATCTCCTTATCTCCTTAGTACATTATTACAAACCTGGATGATCTGTAGGGAATGTGGTTCAGCTAACTTACTCTTTTGGTCATCCATGGATATAATGCTGGTGGATGAGCTCCTTCCAAGGGGCCTTAGGGCAGAAAAGGGAGCAACATGCGCAGAGTTCACACAGAAAAGAATCAGGCCAGCAGCAGACTCCCACAGGAAAGCTCAACTCTCTCTGTAACACAAGTCCTCAAGGAAAGTCAGTCATCCATCCCCTTGAGCTCACTCCCACAAGAAACACATTAAACCTTCCTAATGAACTAATCACCTCTCTAGGTCCTGCCAAGCCTCAGCTCTGTTACCCTGAGATGAACCCAATGTGAGTTTTGGGGATGACCCCTAGAAAGTCTATCTGCATTCAAAAAGCAATTGGACTTTGTGATCTACAGTCTAGGCTCCCTTTCTGAGTCCTTTTTTTATGTTGAAGTGTTGGAATGTCTAAAAGACACTCAGATCACATGTGTGTTCCCCTTTCTCCACTCCACTTTCACTCACGGTACTCTTCACTGCCCTTTTCCAGCAAATGTTCTGACGTATATTCTGTTTTTAGGAGTAGCTAATGCCGACATCCTTTGCCCCACCTGTTATATACAAACCACATTGTCCCACCTGAAGGAGACCTGGCAAATTGGTCGCCAGCAGCTTTAACCAGGGCTTGGCAGATGTTTCCTGTAAACAGTCAGATACTACAGGTCATATAGTCTCTCTTAAAGCTGTTAAAAATCTGTTCTTGGAAGTGTGAGAGCAGCTGTGGAGAATGAGTGGGCATGTCCGTGTCCTGATAAAGATTTGTTTATAAAGCCAGGGTGGAGCGTGCCAACCAATGGTTCAGACCAAGGACGGCCTGTTTCTAAGAGCTAGAGACTTTGTAGCTCTGTAGGAAAGACCAGAGAGGATGGGTGCTGAACGGCTACCCACTGTGCCTGTCCCCCCGGACAGTGTGATGAGAACGGCCCCTTCCCAGAGCTCACTGCTGATCACAGCAAGTGTGCACACACACTTGTGTGTGGTGGAGGCCAGAGGAGCCAGGTCTCCTGCACTGGAGCTACAGACAGTTGTGAGCTGCCCGATGGGGTGCTGGGAACAGTACTCAGATCCTGTTCAAGAGCAGCAGGTGTTCTTAGCTACCGAGCCTTCTCTCCCACTTCCTTCCCTCCTCTCTTTTTTTATTCTTTTCTTCCTTTTGAAGAGAGAGTCTCTCTCATAGAGCCTGGAGCTTACCAACTGACTAGACTGGCTGATTAGCAAGCCCCAGTGCTCCCCAGTCTCCGCTTTCCCTGCCCTGGGGTTACCTGTGCGCGTTGCTATGCTCAGCTTGTGTTGTGGGTACCGTTGCCCAGGCTTGCGTGACAGGCACTCCTCTGGCTGGGTCATCTCTCCAGCTTGCTTTGGGTATTAAGTAAACAGTGCAGATAAATGCCCACATCCACCCAGTTTATGTTGTTTGTAAACGACCAGCCCCTCTGACCAGTGATTTTGCCGGAGGAAAGCCCCAACACTAAAAGGCGTCAAATTATACACGTTTCCCCTGGAGTTCTGGCTCTTGGATCTGGCAGAAGAGTGAGGTTGAAGGAGCTACAGGGAGCTGTGGGCCAGAGCACCTGCGCTGGGGCGTATGTTAATTTGTTTGGAAATACTTCTCTGTGCACACACAGACTACACTTGATGAGCAACTATATTTGGGCTGCACTTACATGCTTTTTCCCCTCTGCCTTTAATGCAATCAGTGCACATTATAGAGGCATGAATATGCAAATGTTGAATAAAGCTTGAATTTTTTAATTAAAAAAGCTAAATCAGGGGAATTATAAGAACCCAATTTAACATTTTAAATATGATGTGAGATACTCTCCTTCGTTCCCACTATTGCCATCGAGTTTGTTGATATTCAGCATGGAACTTGATTGTTTGGTTTCTGATCTGCTGGCGAAGGCATGGGTGTGGGTTTGGGTGAAATCAAGGGAAGTGAAGGGTGGGGGAGGAGGGAGAGAGGGGACAGAAAATGTCTAAAGAGTGACTTTTTTCTCTCCCCAGTGGATGCCCTTGGCGCACAAAGCAGTTTATTGCTTATGCTCTTATGAAGGACAGGAGCCTGCAAATGCTTATTTGGAAATGAAATTTCTAAAAGAAAGCATTTTTCCCCCACTCAATTTCCTCTTAGTTCATAAGAATTACTTTTAAGTCGATGTGACACAGCATTATTTCCACTCATAAAGGCGGGCCTCTCGACCCTCTCTTCAAACTTGTAAACAAGCGTTCTCTCTTTGGACTTGACTCTTTCGAAAGAGAAAAGCAAGCCTCTCTTCTGGCTTGGGATGAAACAGAGCTTCTGCAATCGCCTGATTATTTATTAAACACTTCCTCGCGTGGGACGAAGTGCCGTCCATAATTAATTATAAAGACCCAGGCTCTTTAGATTTTAGACTCTTCCATGACTTACGCAGTCAGTGATCCAGAGCCTGGTAAGGTATAATTAGTGCTGATATCAAGAGATGCCTCTGTCTGGGCCAGTGCATCCTTGTTTAATTTCAAACCTACTTCTGGGCCTCAGGAGTGAATGGGTTGGCCCATCTCTACATCCCTAATGGAGGACAAGTATGGGTTCCAAAAGAAGTCATTCAAGTGGAGGGTAGGGGAAGGTTAGACTAATAACACTGGTACTGAATTTCACACTGATTGATAAACTAGGATGAACAAGAAGTAGCTAAACCAGTGTACAATGGTGAGACCGTGTGTGTGCAATCCTTCCCTGTGGCTCTCAGTATTAGAAAGTTTTGCACCTTGATTTCCTGGCCTAGGCACTTTACAAGGGGAATTTCTCCTGGACTTGATCTTAACTTCATAAAAACAGCACTTACTACGCTCGTAGCACAAAGGTATTCCTACTCTAGAATTCTTCTCCAGATCATCTGACACTCTTCAACAGCTGATACTCTTCCTACCACAATGGAAGATGCTGGAAGTACCCAACAAGAGACTAAACACCTTAAGTTAGCATTAAGTTAGCATTAAAGGGAAGATTCCCAAGGACTCTAAGTCAACCTACCACAGAGATACAAGCACATCTGTGCTTGCTGCTACATTATTTACAATAACCAGGAAGTGGAACCAGCCTGTATGGCCATCAACAGATAAACGGATGAAGAAACTGTAGTACCTACACGCCATGTCATTTTGTGCATCTGTAACAGGAAATGAAATCATGACATTCGCAGGAAAATGGACAGAACTGGAGATCCTTATGTTAGTGAAATGGGCCAGATTCAGAAACAAGAACACCTCGTGTTTTCCCTTATGAGGAACCCAGGCTTAAAATTACACATATGTGGGTATATATAATACGTGAATAAATTAGCATTCAATTCATAGCTACCTCAGAATTTGAATCTATGTTTCTATTCTCTTCCCTTTTATGAGATCAGCTGGCTGGCAAGAGGTTATATATTGTAATACTCAGTTTAATTAAATACTACTTTTCTTACATCTAAGCAGGAAAAGGATTTAATTTTTTGTTATGTTTTTGAGATAATTTTTTTAAAGTTTTTCTCTTTTTAATTATGTATCTCTGTGTGGATAATGTGTATTTGAATGTGAGAAGCCAGATGAGAGTGTCAGATCTCCTCGAAGCAGTTGTAAGTTGCCCTGCATAGGTGCCGGGAACTGGGCTGGGGTCCTGGGCAAGAACAGCAAGTACTCTTAACTACCAAGCTGCCTCTGCAGCCCTGAGATGGACACTTGCTCATTAGCCCAGGTTAGCCTTGAACGTGTTTATTTTCCTACCTTAGCCTCGTGAATGCTGGAGATTATAGGTGAACACTATACTACTCTGCTTAGGGGTTGGTTGGTTTGTTTGTTTTTAAAATTTGTTTTATTTTGGAATACTACAGATGAACAGGAAAATTGCAAAGATCACTCAGAATTCTTTTCTCCTCTTGCCTAGCACTGTTCTCTTCTCTTTGTCCAGTCTCTACTGATGGCACCATCTCACATTAGCGTGGTATACTGTGGAGTCTAAGAAATCTGCAATGATGCATTACTATTCACTGAAATTCAGGACATCGCCTTCTGGAAAAGAGTCTAAAGCCCATGCTTTTGAGGACTACTTTAAAAATTGTATCATTTATTTATTTTTAATCTTAAAATGTATTTTTATTAGTTCTTAGAGAATTTTGTACAGTTTGATCATTTTACTCCTCCCCAAACTCCTCCCAGATCTACTCCCACTCCCTCTTCCTTATCCATTGAACTTTGTGCTTATTTATTTATTTATTTGTTTGTTTGTTTGTTTATTTATTTATTTTGTTGGGGGGCACTTGTACATATGTAGAAGTAGAGACCAACTTGCAGGAATAGGCTCTCTTCTTTCACTATGTGGGGCCCAGGACTTGAACTCAAGTCTTCAGTCTTGGCAGCAAGCATCTTTACCCACTGAGCCATCTCACCTACAACTATTGTTTCTTCTACTGACGGGGATGGAACCTGGAACCTTGCACACGCTAGGCAAGCACTCATTTCTAAGCTACACCCCTCAACCTTCAGGGGTGCAAATCCTGTTTTTAGAACATGAGGCAAATAAGCTCTTTGCAGAATCTACAGGGCCAGTGTGTCTTCAGTAGAACAAAATGCTATGCAGAAGCATCTATTCAAGGGGCTGTGGCTGTATGTAGCTCATTGGTAGAGCACTCATCTGGCACGTATGAGGGCCTAGGTTAAATCTCTAATATTGCAGAAAACCCACCGCACTTGTACTGCCTTGCAACGATGAGTCTCTTAATGTTTCCATGTATAGCATGTATAGGAGGAACACTCATCGGTCATTGCAGAATGGGTGTGAGGGGTGTGTGTGTGTGTGTGTGTGTGTGTGTGTGTGTGTGTGAGAGAGAGAGAGAGAGAGAGAGAGAGAGAGAGAGAGAGAGAGAGAGAGAGAGAGAGAGAGAGGTGGGGCGGGGGGATCTGTTTCCATCTGCAGACTCCACAGTGGTGAAAGGACTCATCCAGAAGTGCCTGGGTTTTCCTGGAAGTGAGCATTTCATTGCAGTCAGCCTTGCAGATGCCAGTTAATCCCAGGTACGCGTAAGATGATGGGATTCTACATGTCAACGCAGCAAGGAGCACCAAGCACGCTCTGTCAACACGTATCACCGTTAGTCTAGCTACAGCTGATGCCTTAGAGTCATCTCACAGAGACTCAGGGCAGCCCAAATACGTTTCTTGCTCGCAGTACAGATGGAGGCCAGGAAACCGAGCAGATGCAGTGGAGCTAATCAGGCTGAGGCACAGCAGGGGGACTCAAAGCTAGGCTTCACAAGCTTTCATGAGTCTTAATTAAAGAGCTCCGTGCCTCCTTTTGTTTTATGTGTTGCCAGTGTTTGGTCTCCTATTGTGACAGTTTTTTGTTGTTGCTTTTTTTTTTTTTAAAGTAACTATCAGTTTGCTGCGGTGATCTAAGGCGGAGAGAGCAGTTCTTGTCTAGGAAAGAGTGGTGGTGGTGGTGGTGGTTTGCAGCTGGCAAAGAGTTAAGTTGCTGCTTTTCTCACAGTTGCAAGCCAGCCGTGGCAAGAACCACTCACGGAGAGGCAGGAGAGAGAGCAGGAGAGAAGCTGGGAGACCTCGGGGAGCATCCCACACCGTCTTACGCAATGGCCAACTAACATCAAGTGTCTTTAAGAGAGAGCAAGCCAAACGATGGAGCAGGTTCTTAATGGCAGGAAAATAGGGGAGAAATCGGCAGTCTGTGTTTCACACCCAGTAATAAATACAGTGTAAGGAGGGGAAATCTGTCCCAGCAAGCAGCCAGGACTCTGGGAATGTGTGCAGACTGCTATCCGGCTCCTCCAACAATGATGAGCAGGGTTGGAAGCAAGGGTTATTGGTTGGATCCAACCCCCTGCTCTTCCATGAGAGTTGGAGGGCCACTGGGTGTGAGGAGATAAGGAAGCTCATAAACAGCCAGGCTTCCTGAAGTTAGGGGATTAACCCCACAGTGGTGCTTGAGATGCCAAGGAAACTGGTCTCTGTGGAGAGTGAATTACACACACAGCTCCATGCCCAGTTTCAGTTTTGCAACTTTTATGGATGGATGGTAGCGCTGATTGCGCAATGTGAATGCATTTGCTGTCAACAAACTGTGCACTCAAAAATGGCTGAGACGGTGGGTTTAACATTATGTGTCTTTGACTACAATTGAAAATTAGTATCTAAGCAGAGGGCTGAAGGGAAGGGGACAAACAAGCTTCCTGAGAGCAAGGAGCATCTCTTATTTGCTTTTCTCTGGTCCCTTGAAGAGTCCTTGGTGTACAGTACTCTATTCAATATACTTCGTAGATGTTTCTTAAGCTTAGTAGTGTGTGTGTGTGTGTGTGTGTGTGTGTGTGTGTGTGTGTGTGTATGTGTGCATGTGCATGTATGCACACAGAGGTGTGTATGCCTGCCATACATCAACCTTGCTTTTGAGACAGAGTCTCACAGTGGTCTGGAGCTCACCAGTTTGGCTGTCTGGCTGGTCAGGAAACTCTTGTCTCCGCCTCTCTAGCACTTGGATTATAAGCACACATCACTATGCATGGAATTTTCTTTTTGTACATGGGTTCTTGGGATTGAACCCAGGGGTCTCTTCTGTGCATGACAATTGTTTTACTAGCTCAACATTTCCCAGGTCCGTCTAGTGCTTAGCTTTATAGATACACAACATTACACATGTGGCTGAAAGATGATGGGAAGAAGCATCGCTGCCCGTGTTAGACTTTCCATCACTGTGACTAATGCCTGGATAAATTATTTAAAAGGAAGGAAGATTTATTTTACCTCGAGGTTTCAGTCCACGGTTGGCTGACTCGTTGCTATGGGCCTGAGGCAAGGCTGAGCCACACAGCAGGAATCATGGTGGAGCAGAGCCTCCTCCACCCTCGTTGGCTTTTCTTTCCAAAGCGAATTGGAGGGAAAATGTTTTCCCTCGTTACCCTTTACAGGTCATCATCCAGGGAATCCAAGGCACGAACTCAAAACAGGAACCCGAAGGCAGGAGCTGGTGCAGAGACCGTAGAGAGAGACCGCCTACTGGCTTGCTCCCCGTGACTTGTTCAGTTTTCTTTCTTTACTTTCTTTTTCTTTTTCTCTTTATTTTTAAAAACTATTCACTTATTTATTAATTTTTTAAGACTGGGTTTCTCTGTGTAACCCTGAGTGTCCTGGAACTCGCTCTGTAGACCAGTCTGGCCTTGAACTCAGAGACCTGCATGCCTCTGCTTCCCAAGCACTGGAACTATAGGCATGTGCCACCACCACCTGGCTCAGGACTAACCTGCCAATGGCTGGCAATACCCACAGTAGCCTGGTTTTTCCCACATCAATCAGCAATAAAGAAAATGCCCCCACAGACATTCCCACTGACCAGTCTAACTGGGGCAGCTCCTCAGTTGAGGGTCTTTCTTGGTGGTTCTAATTTGTGTCAAGTTGACAAAATCTTGCTATCACATCTTCTCACCTCATGAGACAGGAGCAGAGAGAACCATGCCTAGACTACTGAACTTTCTCCTTTGTTTCCTATATCTCCATCCCAACCTTCAGCCTAAGGGATGGTGCCACCCACACACAAAGTAGACCTGTCTGAGCCCTTTCCCAAAATAGAATACGCTTTACTAATTTCCCAGGTAGATCTTAAGCCAGTCGAGTTGACAATCAAGATTGATTGTCACACACCCAACAACGTGCGTGGGAGATAGTTGACTAGACTAGAGCTCTTCAGGAAGGAGGATAAGTTGGACCTAGCTGAGTGTGAGGTGATCTCTGTTTTAAAATACCTTAATTCGGCACCCTAACTCTGGCTCTTCAGAACCATGCTCACTCGCATGTTAATAAGAGCGTGCAATAACCGTAGCTCAAGCTTGGTGACCTTAGTCACTCATCCTGCAGTGCCTGCTTGACTGAAGCTCCCTGCTCCTGTCCCCCTGGCTCTCAGACCATCTGGCTTCATCTTCTGGATTGTAACACTGACCTTGGGTGTGTCATGTTTTGGTGACCTGTTGGACTCGTCCCCGCATGTTTCTCCATAGAACACAATGGAACCGGAATGGTGACAGAAATGAGTCCTGACATGTGAGAGCTGATGCCTGGTGTTCAGTCAATTACAATTAGTAAGTCATTAAGTCAGGCCAGAAGCAGAAACGTAGATCAGCCTTATTGTATCTCACAGCTCACCAGAGACCAGCTGACAAGCCACGAGGATTTACACAGCCCGTGATCAGGACAGGCCTCATTCATTTTCTTCTAAGAAGAGAAATCTGGGGAAGAAATAACTCCACACCTCCTGTTCCTTTGCTAATAGGTGGTTCTGTGAAGTATGAGCAAGGCAGCCCCCTACCAGCAGGCTTGCTTCTGTGGATTCGACCAACTGTGGACCAAAAATATTAGAAAATTGAGCCAGTGCTAAAAATGAACAGAGTTTTCTAGTCCTTCCTTGTTCCATGAATAACACAGTAAAACACCCCCTTGCACTTACGTCTTATTAAGTACTGCAAGTGAGCAAGAGATGATTAACAAAGTATACAGCAGCGTGCACTGTTTTGCATAAGGAACTTGGGCATCCTCCAATTTGGGTGTCCATGAACAATCCACATGGTACCAGTGGCTGGCTATATACATTCTTAAAAAGCACAAGATACCGATGATTCCCGGCTTTGTCACTTTGGAGGCAGAATACAGGGCTCATCAAAGAAATATAGACATTGCATAAATGAGACTAGTTGAAGACACCTTAATTTTCTTTTTAATCTGGAAATAATTTACTTATCTAATTATTTTTACCTATATTGCATGTATATTGTAAATATTAAAACAGAGTGGGAAGAATAGACGTTCACGTCTGTTTTGACTAGAGATACCATTTGACTTGCCCAGCTAGTCCTTGGACTCTGGAAATCTTCAGTTTCTATCTGTGTGTTAATTTAGGTTTATTGTGAAAATATTTCTGTACTCCCAAACTGCTTCAGATGGGCTGAGGTGGACTTTGGGTATCTGTATATGTGCTTGGGCTTATGTTTGGTATACTCCTGTACATAATCTCTCTTATGTACCTCTACAGGACTAAGGGTTTGCTTAGTGGTTCTCAGAAGAATGTCCCAGAGAAACAGCTGTCTTGACCCGTTTTCTGTTGTTCAAACAAAATAGATATATTTTAGAAAGGAAAGTTTTCTTATAAAGGGGAAAAGTTTATCTCAGTTCATAGTTCTGGGGGCTGAGTAGTGCAGGGTCAAGTGATGGTATTGGATGAACTTCATAAATGCATAGCATAAAACACAAAACTAACAACAGCAGAAAGATGAGAAGCAGAGCCCAGTCCCTGCAGTAGCTGACCCCTACTCATGAGGAAAGCATTCACCCAATCACAATTTGCTCTTACCACCTAAACCATCTCCCTTTCCAACACAAGGCTCTAACACAATTCTTTCCTTAGAAATAATTTATTTCTACGTGTGTGTGTGTGTGTGTGTGTGTGTGTGTGTGTGTAGACACAACAGATCCCCTGAAGCTGAAGTGGCAGGTGTAGGTGTTGGGATCTGAACTCTGGTCCTCATGATAGAACAGCCAGCACTCTTAACCACTGAGCCAACTTTCCAAGCACCACTAACACACAACCTAAGCTGCATTGTCAAACTATGGCAACACACTCTTAGGGATCCTCATCAAATCTTTAATGTATTTTTTTTTTGCTTTCTTCACTTGTTTTTGGATTTGTTTATGTATGTATGTATGTATGTATGTACACATGCATGCATGAATGTATATATCCTTTTGTCAATCCTCTGTGTGAGTGTTGTTGTATGTATATATGATGTGTATCTATGTGCATGCATGTTCGTGTGTGTAAGTACAGAACCATAAAGGCAATGGTGCATGTGTGGAGACCAGAGGGCCTTCTCAGGTGTACTTGTCTTCCATGTTGTTTGAGACAGGGTCTCTCATTAGTCACCAATTCCAATGCCAGACTAGGGGCCTATGATGTTCCTGTGTATTCTGTCTCTTCTTCCCATCTCACTGTAGGAGTGCTGTGATTGTACATGTGTCTTACCACTGCTGGCTTTACGTGGGCTCTGGAGGTCTGAACTTAGGTTTTCACATTTGCACAGCAAGTGTTTTACGCACTGAGCCATTTCCCCAGGCCATGATTACTTGTTTTTAAGACAGGGTCTTGCTATATGGCCCAGGTATGCTTTGAACTCACTATGTAGCCCAGGCTGGCCTTGAACATGTAGCCATCTTCTTATTTCTCAAATGGTAGGATTATAAACGTATGTCACCATCTCCTGCTTCTAATGGTATTTCTTTCTTCCTCGTTCTTACATGTGTGGAGGTCAGAGGATGATTCTTAAGAGTCATTTCTCTCCTCTCCTCCCACCATGTAGGTTACAGAGATTGAACTCAGATGTCAAGCTTCAGGCCAAGTTCCTTTGCTCACTTAGCCATCTAACTGACCCCCTAATGGTATTTCCTATACAGTGTAGGGATGGATTATCTACTAGCAATTCAGCCTTTTGAGGCTAAGTGAGCATGCTAAGTTTTCTCTAGAGCACAGAAAGAAAGTTCTGGAGTGAGAGTGTTCATATACCCTTACTGTTTTTGCTTCTTACCCTTCCAAAGACAAATATTGAGCTCCAATCAGCTAGGAGTTAACCATCACGTTAGAAACAGGAAAAGTTATGCAACTATGGCTTATTCTTGAGAATGCCCATGTGAATGACAGAGGGGGAAGGCAGAGAATGTAAGTGACATCATGAAGCTAACACATCTGCCACCAGCTGTCTCACCACCCTGGTGTGCTATTCAGAAGTCACCTTGGCAACAAGGTGATGCAGGTGTCGTGTTACCTGCTTCTGAGACACATGCTCTGCTATGTTCCACGTGAAACTTCTGTCTATCCAAATCAACCATCTTCCTAATTCATGAGACAAATTTTAAAGCTACCTAGTTAGATTCAGCTATGATTCCAGTTTCCCCCAACAGAAAGTGACTTAGAGGAGGAAGGGTCTATTTTAGCTCACAGTTCCTGGTCACAGTCCATCCCAGCAGGGAAGACAAGGTGGGAGTCATTGAAAGCAGCTGCTGACCTCACACTGCAGTCAAGAGCAGAGAGAAGGAATATTTGCATGTTTACCACTCAGCACACTTCCACTATTCTTAGAAAGTCCAGGACCTAATCACAGGTCACCAGAGTTGCCTCACTGCCCCCCCCCCCCCATTTTACAGACAGCTCTTGGGTATTCATGTATCAGATACTTTCCTCTGCAACCAAACACCTGATGAGAAGCAGTGTTGGAGAAGAAAGCTTTGCTTTAGCTCACACCTTCATGGCGGGTGTGGCAGTAGCAAGTGGGACTCTGGTCTTGGAGGATGGTTTGCCAGTTGGTCACATTTATGCAGCAGACAGGAGACACAGGCTCCATTGGAGCAAGGCCAAGCTGTAACCCACAAATCCCTGGTGATCTGCTTCCGCCCACCAGGCTTCCCTTCCTACAGGTATGTCTGACATGCACCTATGGACCTCAACACATTTGGCCCACCACATTTAGAGATGAAAGGATGGATGCCTGTGTGAGGTTCCACAACCTCCCTAAACAGCATTGCTAGCTGGGAATCAGTGTTTGAACACATGAGCCTTTGGGGGATGTTTCACATTCAATACAAAACACTTCAAAATTCCTTATTTATAAACATGTCCTTCATATGTATCTTGAATTAAGGTTCTCTTGAGACTTTCTAGGTGTATAAAAGCATCTCAGAGATCAAACCAATGGGAGTTGGGTTAATTATTAGAACTGGTTAAACAATTAGGGTTTTGAAACAGAAGGCACTGGATGCCTGAAGATGTCACATGTTCCTCCTTCATGGTAGAAAGTTAAAGCAGAAGCCAGTGAGATACTGAAGGTAGAAGAATCTACAGCACAGATGTTAGGCTGCCTCAAAAATGGCCCCCAGACAGCCCTGCTTCCTGGTACCTGTATTCTTGTTGAACAGCCTTCTCTTAGGAGGGATGCTTCTAATGGTCTGCAGAGGAGTGTGACAGCTACAGTGTTCTACTGTAGTTGTTTGATTTCCTGGTCCTTTGCCTGGTGGTAGAAGCCAACTTTTCTGTGGTGAGCTGCTGTATAGAGAGGATCACACGGTAAGGAACAGAAGGAAGTCCTTGGCCAATGCTCTTGAGGAAGCAGGGAACTCAGTCCTACAGCCCAAGAGGAGCTGACTCTTGCCAACCAGCTCATGAGTTAATCCTTCCCAAGTCAAGCCTGTACATGCCTGTAGTCCACGTACCTCAGCACACATGAATCCTCAAAGCAGACGAGCCAGGTGAGGCAGACTCACAGAGAGAAACTAGGAGATAAAAAATATTCTTCCAAGCCGCTTAGTTGAAGTATAACTTGTCAAGTAGTGATAATAAAAGAATGGAGCGTATCGAACAGTCGTCTCTGTTGCCCATCCCAGGCTAAGGGTTTATGAGGTCAGGGTTTAAAAAGGAGACTCCGAGGTATTGAACACTGGTGACTAAACTGTTACTTCTTTTTTCTTTCTTCTTATTAAATCCAATAAATAGTTGTGCTTATCTGTTGGGATTCATTTTTCTTTGTAGCCAGGCCTGTCAGCTGGCTGAAGCCTTATTAGGCTGGTCTGAGAAAGGGAGCTAATTCAAGCAAGTGCCTTTGGAAGCGGTGGGAAGTCCAGCAAGGAAAAGGAAGATGCCATCTGGCTGCTAATGCAGTGTGCTTTGCATGTGAAATAAGAGTGATCGCAGCTCAGATCCGCAATCGGGAGGTGTCATTGATTGCTCTGGGTCTCAGCAGTTCTTGATAATCTAGCCTATTATTTTCACTGTTAGCACCAGGGCCCATCAGGGCTGGGACTGAATGGTTCCTTCAGTCATCCATCTGAGACGCTGACACCAGGGCTTTCTGCATAGATGTATTTGTGACTTAAATGCTCCTGGTTCAATAAAGGAATTACAATGCTTTATTGTCATGGTAGGAAGCCCTGGCAGGCTTTGCCACTGCCATTTCCAACGATCTATTACCTTGTGCGCTCAAACTACGTAGTTAATGTTCTGTGTGGAGATTTCCAGTCTTCAGGGCTGAAAACAGAGAGACAGGGACATGCTAGGGCTTAATGCTGTGGAAGCAGACACAAGCTGCAGTTGGAGATGCAAGTGATTCAAATAAAAGATGAGTCTCAGCACATGGGCCAAATCGCCTTTCGTTCCCCGCCAGGCAGACTTCACGGGATTTGAACCACAGTGTATTTTAAGTCACTGGAATAGTCTAGAGAGAGCCCCCCAAGGAGATCCACCATGTGAAAACTGTCTAGTGTTCCGAGCCCATTGTGCGTTGTACTCCAAGTGAAAATTACCTGTTTCTTTTGTGTGGTGTGGTGTGGTGTGGTGTGGTGTGGTGTGGTGTGGTGTGTGTATGTGTGTGTAATTGGCACATATTAATCATACAAAAGCATGGGGTTCATGGTAACATTTTAACACATGTATATAATGTACTTTGGTGATAGTCACCCTTCCTATAGACTCTCATGCCCCTTCCCCTTCTTCCATTCCACTCCCACATCTCTCTTTTAGTTTTATGTCCTTCATTTCTCTCTAAATTCAACATATGAAAGAAAATGTTATATCTACCTTTGTGAGCCTTTATTTTCCTTATGATGCTGTCTAGCTCCTGTTCTCCTAAGTGACAATTTTGTTCTTTGTGGCCTAATAAAACTCCATATATTTATGGCTTATTAAAGCTATATACATATATCAGATTTTCTTTGTCCACTCATCAGTTGATGGATACTTAAAATGATTTTATAACTTGGCTACTATGAATTTAACTTCAATGAACACATTTGGGCAGGCATTTACAGCTAACTGACTTAGAACTCTTTGGGTATATACCCAGGGATGTTATAGTTGGATCATGTGACAGATAGAGCTTTAATTTTTAAAGAACCTTCATATTGATTTCCATAGTGGCTTTGCTAATTTTCATTCCCACCAGCAGTATTTATAAGCCCCCAATTCCCATCAAAATTTGGGGATTTTGTTTTTTATGGGTGTCTGCTTTTGTATTTGTTGTTTTGTTTTGCTTGAGACAGGGTCTAATGTATTTCATGCTGGCGTCGGACTCACCTATGTAACCATGGATGACTTTGAACGGTTGATCCTCCAGCCACTTACTCTCCAGTGCTAAGATCTTGGATACATGCCACCACATCCAGCTAGTGTGGTGCTCTGAATGGAACCAGGGCTTTGTGAATGCTAAGGAAGCATTCTATCAACTCAGCTACATGCTAACAGGGTTAATTCTAACCCTGACACTAAACCTGAGCCTAAACCTAACCCTCAAACCTTAATCCTCATATTTTTGCTGCAAATGGTGACTAGTAGTTTATTTTAGGATCTGTTTTGTGAGTGGACAGAGAATAGAACACTGAGAAGCCTGTGATGTGTTGGTGGTTGCAACTGCCACCTCCAATGTCCATTGATGGTGTGCTCAGCACAGTGGTTCATATATTCTGATTGTACACACGTTTCCATTTTCACAGTTTTTCACAGAGTAGTATATCAGAAACTACCTACAGAGTAAGATAGACCCAAGAATATAGTTAAAGAAGCAGAAAACCAGCCTAATCTTTTCTTTAAGAATAAACTGGACTCCTGATGGTAAGTCTAGATTGCTGAAGACAACACCTACATAACTCATTTAACATGGAGAAGTTGAGCTGGGGTCTACCTAGAACCTTCAGCCCTATGGACCAGTATTCATGGTACTGGAAGGCACTTTGCACACTGCCAGAGGAGAAAGATGAACACCACCAGGTAGAAATCTTTCAAATATACAGTGATGCCCAGCCTGCAAGACCCACTAGTGCAATAGAGGCACAAAGCTTGTGGGAGTAACCAACCACTATCTGATTGGATTTAAGGTCCACTCCATGAAATGGAACCCATCCCCAACACTGCTCAGGTGGCCAAGAACCTGAGACTAGATAGGCCAGGGATCTAGGAGAAAACCAAATACTACTGTTCTGCTAAAGGAACCTAGCAATCAATTGACACCTACCAACCTTCTGCTGTACTCATAAATCAGTGCCCTTCTCAATCATCACCATAGAAGCTTCTTCCTACAGGAGACAGGAACTAATAAAAGACCCACAGCCAGATAATGTGCAGAGAGTGAGAGACCTCGGAACACTCAGTCCTAAATGGATTCACCATCAAATCCCTCCCCTCGGGGATCAGGGAACTCTGTGGTAGAGGAGGCAGAAAGATTGTAAGAGCCAGAGGGGATGGAGGACACCAAAGAAACAAGGCCTTCCAAATACAGCTGGACAGATGCACATAAGAGCTCACAGATACTGCATAGGTCCAGGACCTGCATAGGTCTGCACCAGGGCTGAGAGACATGGCACAAACCCCCATCTCTAACCCAGAAGCTATCTCCAATTGATAAGTCCTCGCAAGTGAAAAATTAGTTTTCTCCAAAGGAGTCTCACTAGGATACAAACCCACTGTTAAGGACAAGCCCCATGCCCAGATGGCCAACACAAAATGAATTCAATGGCATCCATGGAGGCTCTTTAGCTCACGATGTTTTGCCAGGACAGTTCTTTCTTTCTTCCTTTCCAGGAGGCAGGGAGGGAGGCTCTCTCAGCTGACAAGTGTCTGGAGGCCCCATCCCTACCCTCAGTTCTGGATATTGCTTTGTTAATGTGCAGGGATGGCTCTACTTTAGCCATTCAAACGAATACCCTTTCCCTGTACAATTGGGATTTTTATGATTCTAGTATGTCACCGTTTCTCTGGGTAGTACTATTGCACTGAGGTCATGTTGAACTTTGAGAATAGAAGGAATATGGGATGAGAGAATCTATCATCAGAGAGCCTGGCAGTAGATCTGAGAAAGGAAGGCTGGGAAGGATAGAGGTGTTCTAACCCTTGTTCTTCCACACAGACAAGAGCTTGTGTAGCTGTATACATACATATATATTCATTTACATACATATATTCATTTACTATGCTATATATTTGACACAGGATCTTGAGAATATACATATGTACTAAATTTTTTTACATGTGTTTAGTGTGTGTGTGTGTGTGTGTGTGTGTGTGTGTGTGTGTGTGTGTGTGTGTTTGTGTTTGACAAAGGGTCATGCTATGCGGCCCAGGCTGGTGTCAAACCGATCCTGATCCCTTGTTTCAGCCTCCTGAGTGTTAGGATTCAGGAATATTGTGTCTGAGAAGAGCTAAGCACCCAAGAAAGCAAGCAGGTATCAGATAAGAGGAATGGGCTCCTCAGATTGACATTTTTCTTGCAGTTTATGCAGCTTTGACTAGTTTTAGTCAAGTCCTCTTTGTATTTGGAGGCCCTTACATCAGACTTCTTGTGACACCCTTATCAGAGTTTGTCGGTTATGTCAGAAGAGAAAACACAGCGAGCTTCTTAACCTGAGGTGGGGGGATCATAGGTGTTAGTGTTGCATGTTTTTCATACCGTCTGTAAATCTTATTTTTAAAGACCACATGGGTTCTGGTTTTGTTATAAATTCTTAAGATGTCTTACATAGGAGAAGAAGTTACAGTGCAGATGAATAGCAATCACTTTCTTTTAGAAAATCAAGTGTGGTGCATGTAGCCACACATCTGTTCATGTGATCGTCATGTCAGGGTGTCTAAATGAGTCGTGCGGGACAATGATGCCCTGTGTCGTCCACCCCTGTAGGTCCCAGGAGTGATCTGTCACTTTAACCCCAATTTTTGGCATGGGAATTTCTTGACCCACCCCAACCCTGCAGTGATTAGGACCTAGGTTGCTTATACCTTCAAATGCACATTGTGTGGCTCCAGGTGATTCCAACCCAGGAGCATGGCTCATCCACCTACGTCAGGTGACTTTTTAAGAAAGTTGCACTATTTATCTAGGTTGCTATAGTTTTCACATTATAATGACTCAGCACATCCTGGAGCAAATGCACTTGACTTAAAAGTACAACATTAATCTTGAGCATAGCTGCTCAATTCATCATCCTTCATTAAAGAATTCTATTTTAAATTATGTTATATGTGGATGTCTGTAAGGGAGTATGTGGATGTTAATTCAGGTCCTTAGGAAGGTGAGAAGAGGGTGTTGGATCCCCTGGAGCTGGAGTGACAGGTGGTTGTGAGTCATCTGACATGGGTACTGGGAACCAAAGCCAGGCCTTCTCCAAGAGCAGCAAGTGCTCTTAGCTGCTGAGTTATCTCTCCTTTGTGTTGGAAGCATTGGCAATATTCTATGTCACAGGGCTCAGAATATTTCCCAATACATCACAAGGAGTGTTAATGGCCATATGCTGAATTTTGTAGCACAACTTGATGAGTATTTGCATTTTTATTTAAGACATATCCAGAAAGGCTTAGTTGGAGTTCACAAGGGTTCCTTACACTTCTTCTGGGCCAAGGCATAGAGTTGGGTGTCATACCTATAGGCTCCCTAGAGTCCAGATCTTCATAGAGAAAGGTTAAAGTCATTAGCATTTCTGCTGTGTGGGAATTGCCTGTGTCTGAAAATCCCCACTAGCAGGGCACTCACTATCCTAATTTATAAAAATGAAACATTTCCTCACTTGTATTTATGCACAGGGAACTCAGCAGCTATTATTCATCATAATTCCCAGCTAGATTGACTGCATGGTAGGTTGGTTACACTCACTCAAAACTATTGCAACCAAGTTACCCATCATATTTTATGGCAGGGGTGCCATAGCCGAAGACCAGAGATCGGGTGGCTGAAGGTTCTGGGGAGGGTGTTTCCTTGACATCTAGATACTCTGGTGTTCTCTGACTTGTCAGTACATTACCTCAGCCTCTGCTCCTGGTGCCACATGTCTTCATGTGTCTGTGCTTTTTCTTACCTTCAGTCACATAGAAAAAATGGCCCACACTATTCCAGTATGACCTTGTCCTAACCTCACTAATGAAAGCTGCAGTGACCCCAAATAATGTCACATGTGGATGTTGAGACTTAGGAATTTCATCATATCTTTTGTGGGGAAGGGATGGATTCAGTTCAACCAATAAAACTCACTTGATCTGTTTTTCCTTGTTCAGAAACTGAACTCAGCCTTGGCTAAATGCCTAAGAAGAAAACATCTCAAGTATTGTTTGGGACTAAGGCTCTGCAAGCCTGGCCCCTCATCTTGTGACACCCGCAAGCATTAGAGAAGGTTCCACAAAAGGATGTAGGCAGCATCATTGGTAAAATGATCATTCGCTGAGTTGGGAAGCTGTGGCTCCACGTGATGGTTCATTCCTGATGTCTTAGCTTTCCTTTGGTGAGTTTGAGTTGCAATGCTGCTCCATTTAGCAGCCTTTTCAAACGCTCACAACACTGTCTTGTTTCATCCCTGTGTATCTCCATCCTCTTAGCTGATCTTGTTGACCTTTACTTTTGGTTGCTTTAGTTAATGAACATGAAATCAGTTCTGTTTGCTTTTGCCAGCCACACATGTTCAGTATCGGAATTCCCGGGCATCTTCTGAGAGGCGGGTGCCCTTCCCCAGAGCCACTGCTGGAATTTAGGTGGTGTGAGCTCAGAGAGCGTGTTTTAAGAAGCACTTGCACACTTTTTTCTTCACCCGACAGAACGTTCCATCTCACATCTGAGGACAAACGCCCCTCCATGAGTTCAGTTAAGGCAACAGCTCTGGGACAAATGGCCAGGGTGGGAGGTCAGAGGAAGGCACCTTAGTCATCACAGATGAGTATCTAAACCACTTCTGGATGTGCTGCTTCCACATCTGGACTGCCTGGTTCTTTGACAGGCAGTTTCATGGCATGATTCCTTGTCTTAGGCGCAGTGGAAAGATGATCCCAGACAGGGGATCCCAGATGCTTAAATACTAGAAATGCCAATGGCTCCACCTTCTTTCTTTGTGAAACAAAAGAAAGTACCAGTGTCTGCTGCAAGGCAGCGGCTACCTACAGTTGGAGCATACTGTTCACAAGCTAAGTCCATTACGATAAGGGGGAGTACTAGAATTCACTCATACACACATACACACTCCCATAGTGGATTTGTGTTGCTTGTAGTATTTTGTAACATTTTCTCTTTAGCAATATGATTGGTGTTTTCCTAGGGTGTTAAATTGTTCTTCTAAAATTGTTTTAAATAACTATCATATTTCATTTAAATGACCACATAACATTTCAATGTATGGCTGTTATATAATTAATCTCATGTAACTATCAGACATTGGGCCTGTCTCCAGTTTCTCTGTAATAAATAATGCTCTCCAAGCTTTCTTCTGTGCAACTGACAGTATGTGTCCTTGTCAGGTCTGGCTTTGTTGTGTTCTTCTCCTCCTTTTTGCTTGATGCATATGTATTCACTCAGCAACAGCAGTTTCTAATTGCTCTCCTGAACTATATTAAGCTCTTAGATTCTTTGTTCTCGTCCATGAACCATGTATATTTTCAGTATTAAAATAACTTCTTTGAAAGAAAATAAACTTGGAAAGCGTTATACTTTACTACAAAACACACAGGAGAGTTAGGTGTCTATTAGCCAGTTCAGGCTGCCATAACAAAATGTCACAAGTTGAGTGGCTTACACACTATAAATTTGCTGCCCAGGGATGTTGGTAGAATACCTGCTGGCATTCATGAAGCCTTGGGTTTGAGCTATAGGACCACATAAAGTATGAGGGTGAGGGTGCATACCCAGGTTTAAGGGATACGAAAACATAAGGGCATGGAATTCTGGGATCACCTTGGAGTGTGTCTGCCATCACCTGCCATGCTGCTTCCTCGTGGATCAATTTCGGATGTTGTTGAATTTCTATTCTGACACATGAGCATCTTAAGCTATTAAAAATTGATTTTTCTTCCTCCCTTCTCTTTCCTTTCCAATTTAGCTGTATCACTTCTTTTTTTTTTTTTTTTTTTTTTTTTTTTTTTTTTTTTTTTGGTTTTTCGAGACAGGGTTTCTCTGTGTAGCTTTGCGCCTTTCCTGGAACTCACTTGGTAGCCCAGGCTGGCCTCGAACTCACAGAGATCCGCCTGGCTCTGCCTCCCGAGTGCTGGGATTAAAGGCGTGCGCCACCACCGCCCGGCTGCTGTATCACTTCTTAAAACATCTGTACATTGTGTTGTATTGTTTCATCATGATTATATGTATGTCTACAGTGGGTGCTCCTTATGTGTCATAGCTGTATAGTGCATGCTGCTTCTGAGTGAGGAAGGATCTCCCCCCCGATGTCTGCCTGTGTGTGGTAGTTTGAATGTAATTGTCCCCACAAACTCATAGGGAGTGGCACTATTAGGAGGTGTGTTGGAGGAAGTATACCTCAGTTTACTTCCTGTTGCCTGTGGATCAAGATATAGAACTCTCAGCTCCTTCTCCAGCACCATGTCTGCCTGCATGCTGCCATGCTTCTCGCCATGACAGTAATGGACTAAACCTCTGAAACTGTAAGACAACCCCAATTAAATGGTTTCCTTTATAAGAGTTGCTATGATCATGGTGTCTCTTCACAGAAATAGAAACCCTAACTAAGACACTGTGTTTCTCCAATACCTGCCAGCTATTTCTCTGAGGTGCAGGTATTAATGTTTCTGGCTTTAGTTGCAATGTACTTTTTTCTTTCTGGAATGACTTGGAATCTACTCTTTGTTCCTAGGGTTCTGAAATATGATAGCATGTCTTTTGTGCTTTAATATTTACTTACTGATCATTTTCGATTTGAAGTTTCAACTATCTTCCCTTTAGTTCTGCAACTTTCTTGTATTATTATTATTAGATGTGCTTCCCAGCACTTTCTATTTTATTTTCTAACTCCTATTATTCAAGTTTTGGGCATTCTTGCTTAATCTTTAATATCCTTGCCTTTGATTCTTATTGTCTGTCCTCTTTAATTAAAAAAAAAGAAGAGCTGCCTTATTTCTTGTGCTTTATTGAGTTTATAAGCCTTGCTTTCTTTTATAATTTCCAGGGTCTTCTAACTACTAGACTTTATTAGTGTTTAAAAAGATCATCTTATTCTTGATTCTTGAATGTAATAAACAAACTTTTCTTTTGCCTTCTGTGTTGTCCTTGTATCTCTGGGGTCTGTGAGGGGAGGTGCACATTGTGAAGAGCAGTTATCTTTGAGTCTTACTCTCCACTATGGAGGTTTTCCTCAGTACAGAGAGTGGAGAGGTCACTTAGCTTCCCATATTCCAATCCACTTCCTGCTCACTCCCTGTCTCACGTGTGCATCCTGTGTGTCCAAATGAATTTACCATCAGGCACTCAGCACTTGGGATTTCTGAGGAGGCAGACTGGCTGGTTGCTCGACACTGTCATCCCCACCAGCTCTCAGGACCAAGTCTTCCTTCCTCTGCAGGATGCTGACTATGCTTGCATTTGCTAAATCTTTAAATGTCATTGTTGGAGTTGCTGACATCTCTGGTTTCATCAAAGATACCCTGTGTCGCCGAGTCTTTGCTGTTTGGTGGCCTGAGACCTTCTTTTCTGGAGAGGGAGAACATGTCACCGAGTCTTTGCTGTTTGGTGGCCTGAGACCTTCTTTTCTGGAGAGGGAGAATATGTCACTCTGCATCTTAAACTGTCACAGCACCCAAGGTCTCTTTCAAAAGATCTTTTACTTCCCTGGTGGGAGAGGCTAATCCAGAGTACCTTCTCAAGGCGGAGGACTCTGAAGCTACAACATCCCCTTTGCCCACCACACAATGCTTTGATGGTTACAGAAGAAAACAGTCCCATCGACGACTTATCCAAAATGCAGCAAATGGATAAATGGTCTATTTGAATTATGAAATGTCTTGTTTGACAGTGCCCATGGCTTGTAACTACTTGGCCCAAATTAGATTTCACAGAAACATTATGTCTTGATTATAATATTAGAATTCTACAGCCAGGCACACAATGTGATTTGAAGGCCACAAACTCGCTAACTGTCAGACCGAATCTCCCTGAGCTCCTCTGTTTGGCTTTTACAAAAACAGAAAACTCGCCAAAGCTTCTCCGGCCAGAAGCAAGCCAAGTGGGGACAACCACATCAGGTCTAACGTGGGGTGGTAGCATAGCACCGCCTCTCACGAAACAGTCCAGGTGGCGCTGAATGTTCATGACTAAGCAGCGCCGTGTGGACTTGACTTTGAGACTCTCTATGACTTCAAAATGTGATTCTAGGTACCCACACTCTAGGCTGGGGAGCGTAGCATTTTATGAAAAGCCTTAGCTACTCTGTATTTGCAATTCTCTGAACTGAAACTGGCATGGTCTGCATTAGCCAGCACTCGGTAAATTGTGTAGAAGGGATTGAAACCAATTCTCTGGCGTAAATGAAAACTGAGTCTGTGGTTACTGGCTCCTCAGAGGGCCTTGTGGGAGTCCCGGTGTAAAGTGATCTCTTACATGACTGATTGCAACTGTGAGCCAAGCGACATCTGTGCTCTCTCTCTCTCTCTCTCTCTCTCTCTCTCTCTCTCTCTCTCTCTCTCTCTCTCTCATTTTTTAAACAATAAACATTTTACATGTAGAAGCTGAAGTTTCCTTTAGCTGTCTCTTTCCTTTTAGTGGTAAGTAGATCGAGTTGTTGAATGGATGTGCATCACTTAGAGAAGCATTGTCCACATTTAAAATACATACTTGGGGGAGATTCTGTGATGATAACTATGTCACCATCAGAGAGACAGGATTGTTCACCCTTTCTTAAGCATTGCCCTGAGTGTGAGGAAAAGGCCCAGGACCTCAGTTTACAGGTGCATACGAGCCACGTCACTTCTTTCTAACCTTTTCAACCCACTTATCAGTGGGGTTACTGTTTGAAGAAACCCTTTACTCCACAGCTAGCTGCGTTCTCTAGTTTCTAGACCTCTGAGGGATGGAGGAAGTGCTTCAGTTTCAGTTCCCCAAGGCACCAGCATCTGCAACCTGATAGGAGATTTCCAGCACAGCCTGGCAGCAGCCAGAAGGAGGGAAGGGCTGGGTTAAAAGAACTTTTCAGCCAGCCAGGCAATACGATTTGAGACCCACACACTCAATGGCTGTCAGACTCGATTTTCAGGAGCCCGAAGCTGGAAAGGTTGCAGAGACGAATGAAGGCAGCTTTTTTCTCTTGACACATTCGCTGAGGGCTGGCCCCGAAGACGGGCAGGGGCCAGGACACTTCGTCGCCAGCATGTTGAAGAGGTTTGAAAGTCAAATGTGCAATCCAAGCCCCAGGACACGGCAGGAACTCTTGGTGAGAGGGGAGTTGCTTCTTTCTCTCACACCAGCTCTGTTCCAAATGCATTCTCAGCGCACTTGGTTGGACCTACGAATGGATTGTGTGTGTGTGTGTGTGTGTGTGTGTGTGTGTGTGTGTGTGTGTGTTTACACATGTATGTCCATGTGTGTGGGGATGGGGTGTGTGTACACCTGTGTGTGTATGTATGTAGAGGCCAGAGACTGTCAGGTCCAAAAGAAACTCAGGACAAATGGCTAACTGTGGCGCCTATTAGCACGCCAAGGCACGTGCTGCCCTCCAGGCATTCTCAGCTTCACAAATACCCGTGACAGAGTCCATGCTAGCATCCTAGCTCTTCTCACTCAGCCTCCTACCCTAAGGTTTTCGAGGGCTTCCCTTCCCCCAGCTTCTTATTTCTATACAACCCTGCCATTTCAGCCAAGGGCCCTCTTGCTCCTCTTCCTCAGCCCCCTCTCTTTTGCTCTCTCTCCCTCCCTCTCTCTCTCTCTCTCTCTCTCTCTCTCTCTCTCTCTCTCTCTCTCTCTCTCTGTCTTCTCTTGCTTCCTCCCCCTCTCTTCTCTCACGGCCTGGTCCAGTCTGTTGGCCATGTTCGGTGTATTACTTCCTCTCTTTGCTCTGGACTCTTCTAGATGCCTCTGGCTGTATTCACTCTCGTATCTACAATAGGAACCTTCCCCTCAACCATACTTTGGAGCAGTCATGCCCTTACTTTATATATAAAGACAACCTTGAGTGTTGTTCTTCAGATGCCAACCACCATTTATTTGTTTACTTATCTATCTTATTAAGACAGGCTCACTCACTAGTCTGGAACTCACCAATAGTGAGCCCCAGGAATCTGTCTCTGCCTTTCTAGGGTGTGTCACCAGGCCACCACACAGGTACTGCTGATTGATCTCAGGTCCTCATGCTTGCAAAGCAATCCCTTTACCAACAGAGCCACCTCCACAGCCCTGGAGTCCTTTTCTTCCCAAAACAGTGCCAATGGGAAGGACATAAACAATACTGCTACAATACATGATCACAGGTTTTCCATCACTTAGCAGGGCAACATTTATTTAAGTAGTAGAAGGGACAACCACCCCCCCCCTTAGCTTTTTTAGAAGTAAGAACAATTGGTAAAAGTGATGACTTAGCAGGAGAACCCCAACTTCTTTGCAAGCCAGGAGAAGAGTCTGTGATCACAGCTGTCCCCAGCTGACAGGAACACTTAGTCCCTTTTATCTACAGTGGTTACTTGTCTCTCTGAGAATTTTTTTTAAGGTCTTCCACTTAACTTTATAAGAATGTCAAAGTCCCCTTTATACTTAGATTTGGGGCTGATGATACTATTGAATGCTATTGGCATATTATTTTTTTAATGTCCCCTCAAATGTAGACCATAGTATTTGCTCTTCAGGATCATGATGAGCACTCTCCTCTTGGCTGGCCTTAGGCTGGTGCTCACAATGTCACCAGGAGGAATCAGGTCCTAGCCTCTGGCCTCTCTTCAAACCATGTCTTGGATAATCACATTGATCTTCTTAAAATAAATAAACAGATAAGTAAAAAAATGCTTCCAAGGCAGATGTTTGTGTATGTGTACAGGCATGAACATGCGCTCGGGCACACACATTTCATCTATCATTCCAGGGTCTTCCACATTTTTACAAGGAGAACATGGACTTACGAGGAAAACTGTAAATCTATGAGCTTGATTGCAGATCATTCACAGTTTAGGATAATGTGTTTCTCCATTAAGGAGGTAGGACCCAGCTAGTGTGCTCAGACCTAAGCCAGACCAATTGGGGAGAGTAGGCGTTCTAAGCATTGTGCAAGGAAAGAAGTCATGGGACTGAGATGGATGTTCAGTTTTGCTAGCAATTACTTGAGTAACTAATTTTTGTTTTTATTATTTTTAACTATGTGTAGTTGTGTATATCCATGTGTGGTTTGTGAATGTGAGTGCATGGAGGACCAGGCATCAGATCCTCCGGAGCTGGAGTTACAGGCTATTGTGAGTTGAAGGATACAGTTTGGGTCCTCTGCAAAAGCAGCCCATTCTCTTACCTACTGAACCATCTCCAGCCCTTGATTTTGTGACTCTTAATGGTGTAATGGGGGGGGGGGGTGTTGTTCATTCACCAAAGCACTCAGCTTCCTTATCTGTCTAATTAGGGGCGATGAGGAGTAAGCTCTGAAAATCCTTAGCTCTAGAATTTGTTATTCCAGTAACCATGCCTTCATAGTGCCTGTTGGTTCCTAAGGACCACACTTGTGCTGCATAGAGTGTGAGGGCACTTTAAGGCAGCTAGGGCACAGGCTCACAGAACCCTTGCCACTTTGAAGGGAGACAGGTCCCACGGCACCCTCAGCCTGTTTTGAGTACAGGACAGTTTTCTCCCGAGTCAGTGCTTAGCACCAGCCTCACTTTCTGGTGTGCTGTCCTTCTCTGCCTCTGCCAGTTCTCAGTCGTTGACTTACCATGGGTAGGAGGCTGGGGCTCGGTGCTTCCTGCTGCATTTGATTTCTCGGAGAAGTGAGTTGTCTGACTCTGACTTACTCGGTTTGGCTCTTCTGGTTGCACTCAGGACCTCGGCAGAGATTTGTGCAGCTGGAGTCACAGGCCCTGTTCTGTAGGATGGCTGGTTCCTCCATCTACCCACATTTCACACACAAACACACACACACACACACACACACACACACACACACACATTTCATTTATAAATTCAGGGTCTTGAGGGCCTGAGAATGCCTATCTCTTCATAGGAATCAAAAGGGGTAAGAAGTGATTTCCAGAAGAAAAGGTAGTTTAGGGTGATGGGGGCATAGAGTGTGAAGAGAACATGGGGCCGTGGGTGTTTGCGTTCGTCTTCTGTTTCTAATTTGAGCTTTGGAGGGCCTCTGCTGACTGTCATCTAGCTACCCTAAAGAACAAATAAGTTTCCCACCAAAAAGTCTTCTGGGTTGAGAGGAGAGATTTTTTCTGGGAAGCCGTTGGTCTTCATTTTAAACAAATGGAGTGGGAGATGGTGTCAATATACAAGATGGAAATTCTCAAATTATCCTCCCTGCTTCTTTGGATGCTACTTTTCCAGAAAGGAGCACATACAAATTTCATGCATCCTCTGGCAAAATTCTGGCTGGAGACACATTTCTGTCATAGATGACAAGAAGGTAATCGCTCCACAGTTCCATCCAGGACCTCTGCAGAATCAAGTGTTTCCATTTCGTCCCTCTCTGATGGAGGTCAGGATGAGCCAGCTCCACCCTTCACATTTCAGGAGGGCGACTGAGGTTCACTGAGGCAGGAGCTTGAAAAGTGAGTTGTGGGAGTTTTGTTCACCATTCCCTCTGGGCTACAACTTTAATTAGGTGGAACTGATAAGCTTGATAAATTTTGAACGATTGCTTTCTGTTTGCCAATAACAAAGTCTTACTGTGTAGGATGTTGGCTATTTTCCGCATCATACCCTTCCTATTTTCCTGAAGATGCTGCTTGCTTCTATTTCAATGGGTCTTTTGTGTAGGGGAAAAAAGAAGGCTTTTTTTTTTTTCCTTTTCTTTTTTTTGCTTTTTTTTTTTTTTTTAATTAAAGCACCTTGGTGACTGGCTAATCGGCAGTTTCTTTAGATTTTCTCCTGAACCCCGTTCTCCAGACTCCCCTCCATCCAGGGCTCACATTGCTTCCTTTGTTAGTAATGAGATGAAGCTAATGAGTCAGAAACTGGCGATTTCTTCGAACCTCTCACTTAGCATCTCTTAGGTTATGGGTTTTTTTTTTTTTTTTTTTGTCTTTCTTTGGGTTTCCATTCTTCTTCCTTCCTCCCCTCACTCCTTCCCTCCTTCCACTCCCCACCCCTTACCCATCCTCTTTTCCTCTTTCTCTTCTCCTTTCTCTCTCTCTCTCTCTCCCTCTTACCCCTCTCTGAATTATACAGACAGTAGTATCAAGAATTTCAAATACAGACATTAGATTCATATTTTAAATGATAGGAAGCTGGGAATGATTTTTAGAAACCTCAGACCACCAGCAATAATAACAATGGTAAGACCTAGAAAACAAATATGTATTTAGTGACAAAGAAATCATATACATGGGTTTGTACATATACTTAAACAGATGTGGCATGTTGGAATATTTTCTCAGTGATGTCCTGAAACCATAGTTATTATATCTTAATGAAATATTCAGCCAAATTTTGTCAGGCCCAAGAATAATGATTTCATAAATTTTTGTGGAACAAAAACTTAGATGTCTAAGAATTTTATTAACTATCCCAGAGTTGAATATTTTAAAAACAGGAAGTTTTTTTTCTAGGGTGATGTTGACAACAAATTTAAGTCTGAGTTCATTTGTTGTACCTCAGGAAATATCTTTTTGTTAATCCCTTTATTCAAAATATAAGGAAAGGCTATTCTTAGTTATCACACCTGGGAACTAAACCTACTTCTTAGAGGCAGAGGAAGCAACAATCATCAGAAACACGCAGCAGATGACGTCACTGAAGTCAAGACAAGGATTTTGAGTTGTAGTGAAGCACCCCAAAAGCAGAAGGCCGAGAACTGGGCTGCCCAAAAGCAGAAGGCCGAGAACTGAGCTTCCTCTTTAAGCTTAGGCAGGAAGCCGCTTTCCAGGCAGATGCTTCGAAAGACAGCTCTTGGCAGCTTACCAGGAAAGTTCCTTCCATTATTCAGACAGAAACTTGACTCAGGAGAAGCCCATCATTTCAGGATGTTTTCCTATGGCTGGGCTGCTTTCTGGGAAGGAAATGGGGAGGTTGAGGTACAGAATACGTGGGGAGAAAATAAAGCTAAGGATTAGATGGGAAATACCTGAGTAAACATAAACGATTGTATAAATGTATCTTATCTAAAGTTGTATAAAGGAATGATTATACTTGGTGGGACACACTGCCTTGTTTATCATGTGTATAAGTATAGCATGTATGATGGTAATGGTACAATGGAAGAGGGAGCAAATGGGGTTCCTGAAGGAGAACTGCTGTATTTTAACAGGAGGAAGTAAACCTAAGGAGATTGTTATATATTAAGATGTCTATACATTGAGCATGGTGGCATATACCTGTAATCCCAGCACTCAAGAGGGAGGGCAGAAGGGTCAGAACTTGAAGGTTATGTTTGGTTACATAGGGAGTTCAAGGCCCATTGGGCTATATGAGATTGTCTGGAACAACATCCACCAAAATGCCCATAGCACTATAGAACGACCACTAGGAAAATAACTTTAAAAATCAATTGAGACAAAATAGAAAACCAGAAAACATCTAGCACAGAAGAAACTTACAAAGGATGGGTAGGGAAACAGAATAGACTTGAGACATGGGAAATACATTTCAAAAGACAGATGTAAATCCAACTAAACCAATGATTGCATTAAATGTAAACAGACTAAATAATTCAAACAAAAGCAGCAGCTTCCAGACTGGATGAAAAAGAAAAATCTATCTACAATATTCTCTCTACATCAGAGACACAAACTGATTTAATGTAAAAATGGTAGGAAAAAGATACACTGTGCGAAGAAAGAGCAGTCATGGGATATCTTGAACAGATATGTCATTAGGTAAAATAGTGTTTAAATAAAATATTACCAGCAATCCTGCACAGTCTGTATGACATATAACCAGTGGTCTTATCTGGAGTGGGTGTTTCCAGATTCTTGCCCCCCTATTCAAAGAATTTAAAAAGTACACACACATTAAAAGCAGTAAGCTTTGTTTAAAGAGAAAACATAGGATACATTGCAAAGAAATAACAGGCTACTTGAGCTAGAGTGCTAAGGGCACTGTCTACTGTTTGTAGCTTCATTTCCAGGCTTCCAGGAGGAGGATAAACTGGTTGTAAGATACAGTAACAAGACACACCCACCTGTGCAATGATGGCACAAATGTCGTGGTGATAACCAACCATTTTCCCATTGGATTTAAGGCTTGCTTCAGAAATTGAAACCCTACCTGGCACTGCACATTTCTCTGTTTAGTTTTTGTCTGGATGAGAAAGAGTAGGGTATTCACTCCATCTATGGTGATTGAAAGTTTTGCTGGGGATATTAGTCTAGGCTGGCATCCATGGTCTCTGAGTGTCTGCATTACATCTGTCCAGGTCCTTCTGGCTTTCAAAGTCTCCATTAAGAAGTCGAGTGTTATTCTGATGGGTCTGCCTTTATAAGTCACAAGAGTAGGGTACTGAAGTCACCCACTCCCACTGTGTGAGAGTCAATACGTGATTTTAGCTGTAGTAGTGTTTCTTTTATGAACTTGGATCCCTTTGTGATTAGTGTATAAATGTTTAGAATTGCAATATCCTCTTGGTAGCTTTTTTCCCCTTAATAAATATGTAGCATCCTTCCCTGTCTGTTCTGACTGGTTTTGCTTTGAAGTTTTGTTTGTTTGTTTCTGTCAGATTACAATAGTTATTTTCCTGTTGCTTCTTGGTTCCATTCCCTTGGAATATCTTTTTCCACCTCTTACCCAAAAGTGATATCTATCCTTGATGGTGAGGTGTATTTCTTGAATGCAGCAGAAAGATAGATCCCATTTTCTAATCCAATATGTTAGTCTGTATCTTTTTGTTGGTGAAATTGAAACTGTTAGCATTAAGAGTTATCAATGAGCAGTGTTTATTAATTCCTTTTATTTTGTTGTAGTGGTGTGGAGGTTCCCCTGTCTTTTGACTAACTGTTCTGGGACTATTTATTCCTTGTGTCCTCTTGCGAGTAGTTAACTCTCTCTCCAGAGTGAAGTCTTCCCTTTAGTGCTTTCTGTAGAGCTGGATTGGTGGACAGAAATTGCTTAAATTTGTTTTTACCATGACAGGCATGTAAGGAATCTAAATAAATGGAGTATATAGTCCATGTTTATGGACCGGAATAGTCAATATTGCCAGGATGACAATTGTCTCCAATTGATCTACAAGCTCAATATTATCCCTCTGAAAATCCCAGTAGGTTTCTCAACTTTTGGTGGAAATTAATTAGCATACTGATTTTAAAGTGCTCTGAAAATGCACAGGATCTAATATAGACAAGTGAGTGGTTTTTGTCGTTTGTTTGGTTTTGGTTTTCCGAGATAGGGTTTCTCTGTGTATCCCTGGTTGTCCTGGGACTCTCTGTAGACCAGGCAGGCCTCAGACTCACAAAGATCCACCTGTCTCTGCCTCCTAAGTGCTGGGACTAAAGGTGTATACCACCACCTCCAGGCACACAGGGAGTTTTGAAGAAAGTACGAAGTTGGATGCTTTCTGATTTCCAATTTCATTCAATCTGAACTAAAGGTATAGCAACTAAAACTGGAGGATCAGCATAAGCTAGACATACAGAGCAAAGAACAAAAGCTAAGGTCCCCAAATTAATTCTTACATTGATGGTCTGCTGGCTTTTTAATCATAGTGAAAAACAGGTCAGTAGGAGGAAGACCAGTCCTTTCAACATCTAGTACCAGAACAGTTATCAATTTTCTCCATAAGAAATAAACAAACAAATACACAAAATTCAACTAAACCTGGGTCATGGTCTTAAATGCAGCAGTTGTTAACATTTTAAACTTCTTGAAGACAATAAAGAAGAATCTCTTTGTGAATGTAGGTTAGCCATTGATTTCTTAAATGAACACCAAAGCTACAATCTATTAAAAAGAAAAGAGAATTTGCACTTAATCAAAATTAAAAGCCTTTGGCCTTCAAAAAACAATATTAAGAGCTGCTGCTGCTGGTGGTGATGGTGGTGGTGGTAGGGGTGGTGGCACATGCCTTTAATCCCAGCACTTGGGAAGCAGAGACAGGCAGAGTTTAAGGCCAGCCTGGACTATAGAGTGAGTTCCAGAACAGCCAGGACTACACAGAGAAACTCTGTCTTGAAAAAGCAATCCAAAACAAACAAAAAAAGCAAACAAAAAACCAATATTAAGATAATAAATATAATCCACAGTATAAAAAAATACTTGTAAATCTAGTAGCTTGTACCCACAGTAAAAAATTATCATCTACCTATTTATTTATCTGTCTGCCTATCTACCTTCTATCTAATGTACCATCTATTATCTATATCACCTATCTAGCATCATTTACCTAATCATCCACAAACCACATATTTGCATGCATTTATTATCTTTGTTTAGTATAGAGGATGTATAACTAGAATGCATCTTAAAACACACTCTTACAGAGCCTGAGAGATGGTTCAGTGAGTAAGAGCACTTGCTGTTCAAGCCTGATGACCTGAGTTCAATCCCCATAACCCACAGTAAAGGGGAGGACTGATTTGAAAGGCTGTCCTCTGACCTCCACACATGTACCCAGTCCCTCACATGCACTAGTAATAAGAAAAGAAAAAAAAGACTCTTTCAAACAAATAAGATATCATTCAATTGAAAAAATTGACAAGACTTAAGGAATCATTTCACTGAAGAATGTGTACAAATAACTAATAAATATTTGAAAAAAATGATCCACATTACTAGTTCCTGTTCTCAGTCTTGAAAACCACAGCAAAGCAATACTACCCATATACGAGTGTAACCACAATCAAAAAGACTGATGATCCCATGTGGAGGAGGATTGTGAAGAAACTTAATATTTTGTGAAGAAACTAAATACGTTAGTGGATATGGAAAATTATTTCATTTCTTGAGGAATAATTTAGCACTCCCTTAGAAGGCTAAACATAGAATTCATATGCAATTTAATGATTATGTCCTTACAAATTCACCCAAGAGAAATAAAAGCATATGTCCACAAAGATTTTAATGTGGACATTCATCACATCATTATTTATAAATACCCCACTGGAAACTGTGCAAATGTCCATCAGCTGATGAATGGATATAGAAAACATAGTCTGTTCAGGTAATGAAATCATATTCTGCAATTGAAAATGAATTGTTGATACATATGACAACAGGCACAAACCTTAGATTCTTTATGCTAAGTAGGGGTGGAGCAAGCAGGAAAGACAACTTGATCCAGTGACCAACATTTGAAGTGTCTAGGAAATGCAATTCTAAACAGATGAAACAGGTGGGTGGCTGTCTGCAACTGGAACAGGGAATGAAGATGAGGTGTAACAGTATGGGAGCTTAATGAGAGGGTTCTAGAGTTTCATCATGATGGCAGTGTGACTTACAGAACCATCTGCATTTCTCAGAAAATACTGGGGAGAAAAGTGACTCTGAGACATGGCGTCAGTTGGTAGTCCAGGTCAGCTCAAATTCATGGCAATCTTTTTAAAAAATTTTTTATTTTCATTTATTTGTCTGTGTGAATGAATACTATATGTGTGGGGGTACCCAAGAAGGCCTGAACAAGGCATAGATACCTTGGAGCTGAACTTACAGGTGTTTGTAAGCTAACATATATGAATACTGGGAACTGACCTTGGGCTCTGAAAGATCAGCAAGCTTCTTTAACCTCTGGGCTATTTCTCCACTCCCTTGACGATTTTGCCTCTATTTCCCAAATTCTAGGCTTACAGGCATGACCTACCCTGCCTACCTTGAGTTTTATATTTACTGTGGGTGAATTTTATATAAATTAATACCTGCAATAATGCTACTGAAGATATCTTAAGCCTAGATATTCATAGAGATGTTTTCTTGGTATATAGAGCAATAGGTTTTTCTAACTCTCTTTGCTTCTTGGTTGATTTTTTTTAATGCTGGCTGTAGCAGGTTTGTTCTGACCTTCTCCCTTACGCTGTAGTAGGTGGTACAACTGGCCACCAGGGTTTCCAAACAGCTTGTGTAGTGGAGTAATTGTGCCAATGCTGATGAAATGTATTTGATTCTGAGAGTAAATTTTGTCAGCAAATGTTTGTCATCTATCCCCAATATTTTATTACTAATTTTTACAAATTATTATTATTATTATTTTGTAATTCTGTAGGTAAGTATAGAAAGATCTGACCTGTGGACAGTAACTTTTAGTTTGTTGAAGGACATGACCTGTGAATAGTGACTATTAGCCTGTAGGAGGATATGGCCTGTGAATGATGACTATTAGCATGACCTTCTCTTATGTGGCTGATGTCATTGTGGACTAGCTAGGGAAAAGTGTTTTCAGAAACAAAGGCTCTTGTCTTTCTCTGTGACTGTTTAATGAATTCTTATACTAATATGCATTAATGTATTGAAATTGGTGTCATTTTTTTGAATACTGAAAGTTCAGAAACGGAGCCAAAGGAATATTATCACTCCTTTTATATTAGGAACATGAAACCAAACAGAATGGCTAAAAATGATGTGGCTTATAAGCATTCATGACATTTTATTTTACTCATAAGTTCAAGAAGAATGAAATTCTAGAATATCCTATTAGAATCTTGGCAGTGTCTCTACTATAGAACAAGTAGTATTTTCTCTGTCTGGCATCTCCATCACTCAGTAAACACAAACACACCCAACAATATAAAATCACATGTCTTAATTTTTCCTGCACATGTATATGATTCATGCATGTGTTGTGTGTGTATGTGTGTTTACATTCATGGGGTGACAAGCTGGTGTGAAAGTGCACATCCACAGGCATGCACGTGGATGTTGAGGACTGAAGTTGACACTGGATGTCTTCCTCCTCCCACTTTATACACGCAGGGTCTCTCACTGGACCCAGAGCTTAGCCAGCTTACTCCAAGGATTCCGTCTTTCTCTCCCAAGTGCTGGGATTACAGTCAACCACTGTAGATAGAGGTGGGTTCTGGGGATCTGAACTCTGGTCCTTGAATGTACAGGGCACCCTCTGAGCTACCTCCCCAGCCTGTAAGTCTGATTTAAAAAAAAAAAAATACACATGCCAGGAATTATGTCCCAATAGCCTGTTTCCTCACTTTCTCAGACAATGAACTTATTAAAACAATGTTGCTCAAATGTTTCTGTTGCTCAGACAAGTTTTGATTTAAAAAAACATGTTGTCATAATTTGTCTCAGATTCTTTAAAATTATAAAATTGACAAATCTTTTCCCTGAAGGTTTGGTTTGATGTTTGGAAACAGTTGAGACTGTTCCAGGGCCAAATATGATGATTAAACTGGTTTATCAGTTTTGGATGGAATTTTTAATTAAAAACAGAGTATCTCCAATTGGTGTTTCTACATTTACTTACTGGGTTAATGTTTGGTGATATCTGTGGATATTAATATTATAGCATTGCTTTCCATATTTAAAAATTATAGAAATGGGCTTTTAAGGCATTAGGAGGAGAACATCTTTTAACCTAGTGATTAGTGACCAAGCTGTAATTATTAATTACAAGCAATGTGATGGCTTCTGTTCACGGAGTTGGAAGGGGGAGGAGCCTCTCATCTGCACTGGGACAAAGCTCTGACTTTTTCCATTTGTCCCCAGCAGTGATGTTTTTAAAACAAGCCTGTGTTTTTTTACTTTGAATTTTTCAGTGTTTCCCACAAATCTAAAAGCTTGTGACTGGTGGCCCTCTAAGCCACAGAGATTTATAATCTTGCAATTGATGATGCCCTTATCTGAAGTCATAAATGAGCTCACTTTTACAAGTGTCCTGTCTTCAGTCTCCACACTTCGCCTGCAGAGAGCGGGGACTTCGAATGGAGGCAGCTCCTCACTTCCTCTCTGCCCCCCCCTCCCCCCCCTCCCCCCCCCCCCCCCCCCCCCGTCATCTCTTTTCATGTCCCTGTCCCTGTTGAGACTTTGAAGGCTCTCAAAGTTATCTGCAGAACCCTGGCTGCTTTCTCTTGTTGCTGAGGGATACCTTGCCTCACCCACAAATAGCCTTTGTAACTCCTTTTTCTTTTTCTTTTTTTCCAAGCTGGACATGTCTGTCTCTTTCCAAAGAAGGGTTCACAGAAGAGGAACTGGCCTTAGTCATGAATTCCACTTCCCATGAGTCCTTTCTTTTTCCAAGGCATGTGGATACTTTGGGACAGGTGGGGTTAGGGTGTAGATCTGGACCCCACACTGTATGTATTCAACTTACACACACACACACACACACACACACACACACACACACACACACACACCCTTTTTGAGACAATGTCTTATGTAGCCCAGGGCTCACCCAGGTGACCTGAGGACGTCTCACTAGGCCACACCTCCTGAAGGTATCATCATCCCCCAGTAGCACTACCATGGGGACCAAGCTGTTATGTATGAAGCTCAGGGTGTCATGAACTTCATAGCATAGCACGGCAGAAGGAAAAAGAGAGGTTAAGTGTGGCATCCGGGTTCTGTCACTTATGCTGCTCATTTCATCTACTGAGCTGTGGGCTGCTGTGCCCTTGTGGAGTGTTTCCCCGGGGAGTAAGGCAAACTCCCACTCACGTGCCCCCCTCTCCACTCTCCACACTCTTCTATTCACTCTTCCTTCTTTCCTGTCTAATTCCTGGCTGTCATGCTAATCTTGATCCTCAGCTTGACGGGATTTAGAAATGCCGTGGAAACACATTTCTGGGTTTGCCTAGGTTGGGCTATATAGTGAGACCTTGTGTCTCAGAAATGAAAACAAACCAAACAGGGGTAGGGGGATGTTCAAAAAATAAAAATAAAAGAACACCAAACCAACCAGCCAATGACAATAACAGTAGCCGGGGGAACTACTTGCAAAGGGGACTCATGCAAGTACTTCTCAAATTGTTTGTTTCCAGAAACATCTAACTGAAGGAGGAAGACCCACCCTGGATATGGACAGCATTGTTCCATGGGCTCGGATCTTGAACTGAAGATAAACACAAGAAAGTGATCTGAACACCACATTCATCTCCCCGTTTCCTGATTGCAGATTCAGTGTGACCTTCGGTTCCGGTCACCACGCCTTCTCTACCAGGATTGTCTGTGTCCCCTTAAACTGTAAGCCAAATCCATCTCCTTCTCCCTCAAGCTTCCCGCCAGGTGTTTGTTCACATCAATGAGAACAGTAACAAACACATGACCCTTTTTTGACAACTTCAGCCCAGAGCTGCCCCCTCCTGCTGCATCCAGTACGACATTGTCCTAGAAACCTGGCTGGGGAGATGAGGGAATGAAAAAAGGGCAGACAGAGAGACAGACACGTGTACAGAAAAGCTGGAGATCAAGAGTGAGCACTGATGGGGTAGCCACCCACTGCACACCAAGCAGAAGCTCAGCACGTTTATTACAGATGGCACAGAAGGAAAGAAATTAGCTAGTCTGGGGGGGAGGTCTCTGGGGGACCGTCTTGCAGTCACCAGTGAGGAAGAAGCAGCCATTGCTAGTTTTTGAACACTACTCCAGAGGAAGCCTTTGCCAGTTCCCATGGGTCTGAGATACTCATGGCTGTTTCCATGTCGACAATATGAATTCATCTAGGACTTTCTCCATGCGCCTTACACATTCATTCAGGGCTTTCTCTACTCCCTGTACCCTCCAAGGCATTTCCTATGTCAGATTCTGGGCTTGTCCCTTCATCACGTATCTCTACGACCTCTGTGGATGGACAAGTGCTGTCAGAACTGTTTCCACTGCTGTCTGGCTTCTTTGATTCTCCCATCAGACCTCAAGGGAGGGAGCACAGTGGCTACTGCATCACCACATTCCAGGGCTACCAAGAATGCTGAAATGCAAATTGAGCTATGGGGGAAGTTTTAGTGGCCACAACCAGCTCGTGGCAGTGACGAATTTTGATGGTTAGAGATCTTCCCACTTACATCTTTTCTTTGTGCCCTGTGGCTCAAGTTCTGATGATGCCAGCCAGAGGACACTTTTCCATCTGAGGGGCTAGAATGACTTAGAGAGGCTGTCACACACATCTCAGGGTTGGATGCTCACAGCAGTGGTTCTCAACCTTCCTGATGCTGATACCCTTTAATACAGTTCCTCATGTTGTGGTGACCTCCAACCATAAAATGATTTGTTGCTACTGCATTGCTATGATTTTGCTATGGTGTTGGTCTTTGTTCATCCCCAAAGGGGTCATGACCCACAAGTTGAGAACCACTGCTTTAAACGTTTTTCCTGGTCTTTTTTGCTGGCTACCTTGATTTAGAAGGTTTTTGAACAAAGTTGACTCGACCTTTGATTGGGATGCCAAGCATACCACTTCCATTTGTATCCACAAGCATTTTAGTGTAAAATACATATATTACATCAGATGTTACACAATGTAAGTGCTATGTGAGTCCTTTTCCAACAGTCTTCCTTTACTGTGGTTGTCATGGTAGGTTGGCTTGGTGGGTTTCCTTTCTTTCTTTCTTTCTTTCTTTCTTTCTTTCTTTCTTTCTTTCTTTCTTTCTCTTCTTCCTTCCTTCCTTCCTTCCTTCCTTCCTTCCTTCCTTCCTTTCTTTCTTTCTTTCTTTCTTTCTTTCTTTCTTTCTATCTAAGAAAGGTTTTCACTCTGTAGCCCAGTCAAGACTCAAACTTGTAATCCTCCTGTCTCAGCATCCAGAGCCATACCAAGCTCAAATGATGTCCCTTTTAATTTCCTCTGATATAAAATGCTTGAAGCTTACCAGAGACAGTTCAGATCATGGGAGAGCCTGACTTTCTCGTGGCCAGCACAGATTTTCACGGGGGACGTACACAGAATCACCACCCAGACAGCTGAGCTGATGGGAACCTGAGATGGAAACTCCAAGCTAGAAAATCTGCTTCCTCATTACTAGAGAGGTGATCAGAAATTCCTAGAAATGTCAGCGATGTACACCAGGGTGTACTGAAAGCTGCACTTGTGGGCCTCGGAGCTTTCTCCTTTCTCTCCCTTTTCTCTCCACATCCGCTGTTCTCTCATCTTTCCTTCTCCAGCCCTCTCCCCTCTTCTTCCTCTCTTCCCTCTCTGTCTCTCCTTCCTCCCTGATGGAGGAAAAATACAAATAATACTACTATAAATAGAAGATATGCTGTACCATATGTTTAACATATATCAGAATTATATATATTCACACTATGTATATACATACATGTGTGTATGTGTTTATATGTACACACACACACACACACACACACACACACACACACACACACACCAAAGTTTCCCACTTAGGTGAGTGAATTTTATTTTCCTTTTCATAGTCAGAGGTTTAACCCAGGGCCATTCCCTGTCTCTCTTCAAAGTCCTTCCGTTAGTTTTTCACCTATTTCTAAAACATCCACTCCCCACCTTCTGTTTTTTTGTTTGTTTGTTTGTTTTCCTTTGTTTTTTTTCTTTCCTGGAGTGAGTCCTGACCTGTCTCTCTCTGGCATTGCACCTCTGGTATTCCTGCTTACTATGCTGCAAGCTTCTAGGAGAGCATTTGCCAGGGAAGGCGGCGGCCTGGAGCAGGGACCCGAGTTCTGAGGAGCAGGCTCCCCTGCATTCTTCCCAGCTCCAGCCTTGGACCCGAAGCCTTATTTTTCAATGAGGGTTAACGTTTCCCCAGAATCCCCCAGCCACGTCTCCTCCTCCTCCGGAGGGCCTCTGCTCTCAGTCACAGCCTCGCTTTCCTGAGGCAGTGGAGTTGCCAGCTCAGGGCACAGCCTGGAGGTCCTGCTCAGGCTGTGCTTTGTCTCCTTTGTCACAAATGAACCAGAACCTTCTCTGAAGGGACAGGCCCCGGCAGACAGAGGCTTGATTTCTTTTGTGTGCACACATGTGTTGTGCCTAAGAAATCATGATCTAGCCTTGGATGGGGTCGTTTTCTTCTCTCTTTCACTACAGCGCTACAAATTTAATTAATTGGTCACTGCCCTTTGGTCACTGCCCCTTTAATTAAAAAGGCCTTCTCTCCAGAGGTTTCCTTTTGAAATTTCCAGGAGATTAGGATTATCCGTGGCATGTCAGCATTTTTTTATATCCATATACTATATGGTTCCTATAATAATATAAAAATGAAATACTGAGATATGAGAAGCTAATCATAGCCTACATTTCTCTCCTAATAATCCCAGATTACATTAATCATAAATGTCAGCCACGTCTCTAGATGACTTCTTGACTTTTGACAAAAAAGCCTTCATTTTGGCCCTTTAAATTCCAAAGTCAAGGAGAATGTAACATTCAGAATAATTATTAGCATTATTTTACGTTGACATTTCACCCCTGCCTCTAGTTTAACATTCTACCCAGGCAGCGAAGATGAATGTCATCTTCCGATTCACTGGAGGGGATTGCCCCAATTAAACCTGACTTAAAGGCTATTGGAAATGCTGTATTAATTTGCCGTTCTTCTTTAAAATAGAAAATATCTCATGAAGGAGAAGAATTTTCATTAAATCCATTAAGGATTTACCGTGACATGAACAAGCAGTTTTTGAATTGACTTTTTTTCCTCCTCCGGCTAGCATAATAATCGCTGTGTACTCAACCAGACCAGGGTCTCCCTGCTGGCACACAGCCCATCAGGACTAGCCTCCTGCTTGTCCTTGCAGCTCAAAGGTCATCCATATTGTTTTGTCCCTTCTAAAATGATTAGAAGTGTCTTTCAGAAATCCTGGCCTTCCCAGGGAGCAGAGCCACCTAAGGGTTCAACTCCTGGATCACACCTTCTTGTCTTGCAACTACCCCAACACACACACACACACACACACACACACACACACACACACACACACTCCTCTGACTGGGAGTGGAGGTAAAGGAAACTGTGGTTGGGATGTAATGTATGTAAAGAATAAAAATAATATTTTTTAAGTGAGGTGATTTATGGAGGAATGCTCTGTTTAAAAAAAAAATCCTCCAGTCTCACAGTTGTTATTAAGATGGAGGGATGAGCAGACTTCTAAAATATATGTACAGCTAACACAGACTTTATCAGACTTATTGATGTGTCTCCAGTGCCTGAGGATGGAGTCAGGTGAACACCCATAATGCACAGCAACCCAGACTGTAAGGGGGGAATGAAACAGTTGAGGTTTGATCTCAGCTTTATCGTCCACTCTCTCTGTTAGGCAACTCTCTCTTGAGAAATCAGCTCTTCCTCCTTTTAATATTCTGCAATAAACTTTCTCCCAATTCCTAAAGAGAAAAGGAACAGTATTGCTTGTTCTACCTGGCTGGTTATGTGTCCTTTTAAGCCTCAGTTTCTTCATCTATGAAGTGGGTCCAATACCATCGGATTGATATAAATATTAAATGAAATAGTAAATATTGTGGGGTCTGGATCTAGGCCTGACCAAGGTTGTTTCTTCCCAACTACTCCGAAATGGAGCAGAGCAAACCCATTGACTTCCTCCTTGTCTTCTCCTGGCATTTGCTCCAAGTTGCAAGGAAAGCTGTGACCACCTAGCTCCCAGTGAATTTGGGGTGCAGTTTTCAGTGGGGGAGCTGTGGGAACATGGGTTCTTTTCCTGAACCCAGACAAATTTCACAACCCCGCCTGGCTTGAACCAGTGGTGCTCCTATTCGGTCAGCTCACCTTGACTTGCCCCTCATATGTCTGTCTACTTGGATGGCGTTTCTGGACCTGGATAAACTGTGTTTTACTGACACCTGTGTCACAGCCTTGCCTTTCCTGTTGACCTTGGCAGTGTGTCTTCACCTTGTATTGTCATCCTCTTCGCCTGTATCAACCTGGCCCATTGTCCCACTCCTGTGGCTGCCGGCTGGACATGGAATCCATCCATCCCCATGCAGTCCTGGCTGGCTTGTGAGTCAACCTTTGCAAGTAAGCCCTTTCTTGCTATCACCTCCCTCTTGATGCTTCATGATGTCTTTACCAAGACAAACTTAATATTGCTTTGCATCGAGGCATGTTCAAACACCTCACCATCGTCATAGCAAGGAACACATCTTTCCTATTGCTACATTCTCAGATAAACAAACAAATGTTGAGATAATTCAGACATACAAAGAAAAATCAGAGAATAAGGTGACAGTCGCCATAATCACAGCTACAGTGTGTTTGTGTTCCCCTAAATTCATGTGTTATAACCTTGATCCCCAAAATTACCTATTAAGGGGGACTTTGGGTGTGATTTAGGATTAGATGTGGTTTATGGTTTTTCCTGGAGGGATTCAAACAAATATCTATGTATTGCTGATAGACACTGATGATGGACTAGAGAAACAATTCCAACCAAGTCCAGCTTAGCTGGCAGCTCCACTGGAGAGTCTCCACTCTGAGGTAATTATTGACTGCTTTTATATCCTGGGGTTGTGTATCATGGGAATTTCATAACTTTCATTAACTTCCTGAACCTTGTATGTTTTCTTAGATTCCTGAGTCTTGTGGGCTTCCCTCCAGGGAAGAATGTTTAATTTGGAGGAAAGAGCTACACAACTGATCTAGTCATGAGGGTGGAGCCCATGATGGCTTTAAGAGCTTTGTTAGGAGGGGAAGAGAGGCCTGAGTTAGTGTGCGTATTCTGTCTCATCGTGTGATAGCCTCCATGATGTTAAGGTGCAGCATGAGGGACACCATCAGATGCAGCACCATGGTTTACTTCCCAGCCTCTAGAACCATGAGCCTAATGAACTTCTAACTGGTCACCAGTATTTGTAATAGCAACAGAACATGGATTAAGATAGACATTGACATCTGAACACTTAGCGGTATTTTGTCCTGTTTTAAAATAATTGAATATTAAAATAAGGTTGCCTCTCCTTTCCAGCCCCCTCCTGTTCTCCCTCTTTGGAGGAAGGTTTTATCCTGAAGTTGTTTTCCTTCTCACACATGTTTTGTACATTTACTATGCATTTATAAGTCCATAAATACTACACAACATTGCTTTCTATTTACAACGTCATGTAATTGAAAACATATGTTTTGTACTGTATGTATCTATTATAGGTTGGATTGTGTCATCCTCCCTCCCTGAGGTCTGCAGTACCTCGGGTTATGACCTTATTTGGGAAAAGGACACTGCAGCTGTAATTAGCTAAGCCCTGATAGCACACAGCAGTAGGGTAAGTCCCTCTGACTTGTGTCCTTACAATGAATGCTATGTGAAGAGAGGAATTTCCAGAGGGAAGACAGTGTAAAGATGCAGCTTGGAGATACTGTGTGACTTTTCCTGGAGGAACTGAAGAAACATCTGCCCCCAGGTAGAGAGAGCACCAACAGACCAAAGGATTCCATCCAAGTCATTGGTGAGCTAATGTGTTTACGGGAGTTATCTCTGGGAATATGGGTGACTCACAGGCAGCTACAATCACCAAGAAATCCCCTGGGTGACAAATGAGTAGGGACGCCACCAAGAAGTCCCACCCCGGTGAGCTGTTTACCTCTTACATAGAAGGATTGGAATCTCCAGGAGAGGAGGGGCCGTGTGAGGCTCTCCTAAAAGCCTCAGGACCCTCTTCTCTCCTTCCACAGGGAATGTCAATAGGCCTGGTCATCTCAGGACGGTCTCAAGTGGATCCTTACAGCCATTCTGACTTAAGATGTCAGTGGCTCGACAACGTCTCCAAAAACAGCTGTCGTACAGACAGGACAGTCTCACAGGAGTGTCTCCTTCACTTCAGGGGCCTAACGTGCTTTCACGGAATTAATAGCTGCGCGTGTGACACGTATCCTTTAAAACGCGTCTGACCCTACCAGTGCTGTTGAAATGGTGTGGCTGTCTGCTACCCCCAACATGGTACCTGCTGTTCGCCAGAGAAGAAACCGGGAGTGGGCCAACTGGCCAGAATTGAGAAAGGTGACCCCTAACTGAGCACAAGGCCGGTTGTTGGGGGCAGTGGACAGCGTGGCACAAGTACTAACGGGTGGCTTCTTGAGGGAAATATTGTGCAGGATCACTGTGATCATGGTGGAAAGCTGTCTCCCCCATCGAGGTGCAGGTCAGTTTCTTAACCATGCTTCCTGCACCCTGCAGGAAGGAGAGGTTCCAACATCTGTACCTACAAGGCTTGGGCTGCAGAGTTTCCCCTCTCATGGAAGGACAGTGACAAGTAGGGTGATTCCCCGTTTCCTCACTGCTGCTCTGGGTCTAGCTCAGGGGTCTTGTTGGTCCCTACCTTGTTACACCATAAACTGGGTCCTCCCCCAGACTTGCATGCTGAAGCCCTAACTAACTCCCAATTTCTTTGTAAAGTGACTGTAGTTGAGGGAAGACATGAAAGTGGGCACTACCCAACAGGCCCAAGGTCCTATTATGATGAGGAAGACACATCAAGGATCCATGTCGCATGGGGATCATGTGAGCATCAATCATAGTGGCGCTACTTCAAAATGGTAGCCATCTGCAAGCCAAGGAGAGGCTGGAGGAGAACCCACCTTGCTCAGCCTCTGGATCTCTGAGTAAATACATTTCTGCTATTTATGCTATCCTGTAGCATCTTTTCATGCTGTGTCTGTAGCATCTCTTCATGCTATGTCTGTAGCATCTTTTCATCACCGCCCTAGCAATGAATAGTTGTCATCATCATCACTGTATCATTATCATCATCATTGTCTTCTTTGCCATCCTCCTCCTCCTCCTTATGCTGCCCTGGGGAATGACTCCAGCACTTCAAGCAGGCAAGACAAGTACCACTAAGCCGCACCTCCAGCCATCAATCAGCTCCTTTCAATGCCACATGAGTTCTATGCCCAAGACTTCACCCTCTCTTCTTTCGCTCTAGGTAAGAACACTGCATGTCTCCACAGGAGCCAGCATCCTCTCTTACTGCAGCTAGGTGCTCTGGAAATGCTAAGAAACGCCAGGGTCTGCTTCTCCTCACTCTTCTGGCTTCAATTCCCTTCGTTTGCAGTCCTTATGAGCCTTAATTTGGCTTCAAGTTTAGCTCTTTCTAGATGTTGCATTTATCATGCATCTGGTATCTTTGCAGCTAAAAGGGTCTAGTCTAACTCGGATTCGTATGCCCTGTTGCTGGATATGTGTGCTCCATTAGTAAATCTGTTTAGCACTTTCCTGCTTCTGATTTGGTTCCCCTTTCCTCCCATGATTATTTATGAGAGCATTACCACAGTCATACTCCAGATAGAAAACCAGAAGCTTGGAGTATTTAATGATTTAAATGATTGTATAGTACAGGAGGAAAGTGATGGAAATGTGACTGATCCACTGGGATACCGATCTTAGGTGTTTGGCTTAGAAATCAATCGATTTGAAGGTGAATTCTTGTATCCAGGCTGTCTTAGTAGTGACTGAGGAAGTTTCCTTTATTCACACACCAATTGCCTATGACCTGTGTATTTTTTTTTTGTCAGGTACAGTGTGACAACTTGATACACATATGCATCACACAATGATCAAGTCAACATTTCTTGGGACTGGGCAGGGTGGGGAGTGACTCAGTTGATAAAATGCTTACTACACAACGCAGGACCTGAGTTCGGATCCGCAGTAGCCATATAAAAATCTAGGTACTGTAGTGTGGGATGTTTGTATCCCAGTACAGGAAAGTGGAAGAAGGAAAATTCCCAGAGTTAGAGGCCAGCTAGTCGGGCTGAATAGGTGAGCTCCAGGTTTAGTAAGAGCTCTTGTCTCCAAAAATAAGGTAAAGAATGAGGAAAATATCCAACATCAACATCTGGTCTGCACTCATATGGACCCGCATACCCCCCCCCCCACGTACACTACCAGATACCCGCTCCCTCCCCTCGCCCCCCACATCATTTCTATCTCCTAATACAGTTACTATTTCCTAGTGTTTGAAGCCTTTGAACTCTCTCACCCCCAGGTTGGGGCAAGCAAATTGCAGATAGTCCTTGCATCCATGACCTCTAAAAGGGTGCTCAAATTTCCTTTTGAATTTCTTGCACAGGATCCATCCGTTTTCATTCCTCTCCGGCTCTTTTGGTCTTAATCCCTCACACACCTCTTGTCTTGACTCTTCACTCCCAGTCCTCCCTGAAACTCATTTTCTGCCGGATCTCCAGAGAGTTCAGGAGATGAGCTTTGGATTCCTGTGACTTCTTCTGCTTCTCTTTTCACAGGCTATTGAAGAACTGCCAGAGACATCTGTGGCTCAGTGCCTGCGATCTACTGGACCTTAGCATGTGTGTTTTAGGTGCTAACCTTCCCAGCTTCATTCTGTTCCGAGTTCCTTACTTGCTATCCAAATGGATTGTTTAGTTGGTCAGCAAATGCTCCCAAATTAGAAGCTTTCCTTAAAGAATAGCCGTCTTTAAAGATGGTTCAGTGGTTTAAAGGCGCCTGTCACCAAGCTTGAGGACCCGAGTTTAATCCCTGAGATCCATACTGTAGAAAGAGAGAATTGGCTCCTCTGACCTCTAATTTGTCATGATGTGTGTGTGCATAAATAAATATGAATAAAGACTAGCAAAGGCCATGATTCTATGATTAAATTTTGTTTGTTCTTTTGTGTTCTGTTTTTGTTTGTTTATTTTGAGTTGGGGTCTTGTTATCTTGTCCAGTCTGGTTTTGAATTCATGGAAATCCCCCTACCTCAGCTTCCTTATTGATGGGATTACAAGTGTCGCCATGCTCAGATTTAGTCTTTATTTAGTGTAATTAATTTCAGTAGTTAATACACAATCTTGTTATAAATAAGAACTTGTTAACAGTAGGCTGTTGCATGGATATTATGCTTAGTTTTGCTAGGGTGATGGCCTAGTCAATGCTTACCTTACAAGCATGAGTTTGATTCTCAGAATGCATGTGAAGAAACACACACACACACACACACACACACACACGTGGAAAAAGAGAGAGGGAGGGAGGAGGAAGACAAAGAATTAGAAGAAAGAAGAGGAGGAGAAGACACGTTATAGAGATTTGTTGCATAGTGATGTGGATATACTTGCTATTACTTTAAGAAGTGCACTTTAAGAAGGCTCTGCATGATAGAGCCAGGCCTGGTGGTACAGTGTAGCATGAATTGTTAGAAGGTCTTATTAATAAAGCAAACCTGGAGCCAGGTATTGGAGTGAACGCTGAAAGATCAGAGAAGCAGAACAAGCCACAGATACCTCACCTTGCCAATTCCTCAACTGATTCTGTTTCCTCAGACTGGATGCCTCTCAGCTGAACTGTGCTGCTCAAAAGCCTAAAAGCTTAACCAGGCTCTAGTTCCTCGTCCTTACGCCTTAAATACCTTTCTGCTTCCTGCCATCACTTCCTGGGATTAAAGGCTCTTGTTACCACACGTGGCTGTTTCCAGTGTGGCCTTGAACTCATAGAGATCCAGGTGGATCTCTGCCTCTGGAATGCTAGGATTAAAGGTGTGTGTGCCACCATTTTCTGGCCTCTATATCTAGTGGCAGTTCTGTTCTCTGACTCCAGATAAGTTTATTAGGGTGCACAATATTTTGGGGGAACACAATATCACCATAGTACAGGCCTGTGGTCCCAGGTGCTCAAGAGGCTCAGGCATGAGCAGCATCACAACTGCACTGCAGATTGAGTTCGAGACTTACCGGGTACCTTAGTGAGACTCTGTCTCAAAATTAAAAAAATAAAAAGCCTGCTGGAGACACAGCTCAGAGGCAGGACATTTGCCTGTGTGTGCAAAGCCCTGGGTTCGATCTCCAGACCTGAAAAAGACAGAAGGAAGGATAACTAAAGCTGGGGGGGGGGGTGGATTTTGTTTTCTATGTATTTTAATTTGATTGGACAAAACAAGCTAACAAGCTGATTTAAATTTTATATATTGTGTTAGGCTGCTCAAATCTTCCCTGGTACCTGACTACTCCCAAGGAAAATACAACGACTCTGCATTTAATCTTTCATGTGCCCATCTGATACTGGTGCAAAAAGCCCATCACTGCTTGTAGATGCATAATTGTTTTATGAATGTGGACATAGAATAACAGTTTTCCTTTCCTTTTTAAAGACAGAAGAAGTCTTTCTGCCTGCATGCATCTTGACAGGTCTTCTTCATTGACCTCGCACTGCTCCCAGGCTACCTGTCCAGGCAGCTGCCTGGGAGCAGGCGGTGTCTTTGTGTTCCTGGCTTCAGGGTTATCCAGTTACAGTGGGACCCTTCCCCCACATTCTCAGGAACACAGTACACTGAAGATGACCGACCGTGACCAAGAATGGTTATGTTTTTGGAGCAATGTCTTCTACTTCTGTGTCCTGCTAATGTTTTAAATGTGAGAAAAGAGTCCGGGTCAGGGCCCACATGAGCTCCTCAGCACAAAAGGAGTTTTCAATAGAATTGTTCCAGAAATGTCGCGCTGAGGAGAAATGGCGGAGTTTATCAAAGCAAGCTTGTGTTGCGGTGTCTGTTAGAGGAAAAAGAGCCTTCTTCAGACCTGCTGAGCATGCTCCTGTTACCGCCTCCGGTTCAATGTGCCTCTTACAGGTTAGCCAGGCAGGCAGGGCCACACAAGAGAGCTGCTTAATTGTTAATGCTTCTCAGGAGAGTTGGTGATTATTTCAAATAGCAGGAATTTCTTTTACTGCAGTTGGGAGGATGAAAAAAACATCAGAAGCACAACACTTGGATCATTCTGAAGTGCATCTATTTTTGTTTTCTGTTTGAGACTAAAATGCTTCCGGCAAAGTCAATTCCTATAGTGGTAACTACCTGATGTCATGGGGTCCTAGAGGAGACATGCACGGGTTTCAGTGCAGCAAGAAAAAAATAAGAACAAAAGGTCCACATTACATCTCCCTGGGAGCATCTAGATGAATGAAGGCTTGACTTTCTTCACACAGAGAAAACAAAACAACTGCCACCACCTTCGGTATTCACTGGGACTCCAGGTACCGGGTACCCGTGCCCTAACAGCAGCTTCGTGAGTGCAAAGTTGCCAAGTTTCTGCATCTGCTAATTAGATGCTCTTCACAGTCTTTCCCCAAACAGCAAAGCCGCTAGCCGAGGTAGCACATGCCTTCAATGCCCACAGTGCAGGCTGAGAGCAGGAGGACCGCTTCAAATTCAGGGCGATCCTGGGCTACATAGAAAGTTCCAGGCCACCGTGGGCCTTGGAGTGAGGCCCCCTCTCAGATGACAACAGACAAACCTTTGTCTGCGTGATTTCTCCTCAAGAGCCCAGCTTTACAGCTGAGCTGTCAATCGGTCAAGTGCCGAGACTATTTCTCTTTCCTTGTTGAGGGAATCAGCTGGTGAAGCCACTGTATGGGATCATTGTGTGTTTTCTCCCAACCTGATTTCCTTTCTAGTGTTCCTATTTGGTGCGTATTTGTTTTTCTGTATCTGTTCATCTTCTTGATTCATCTTGTCAAGTACTGCCTAATAGATGTCTTTGACAACATCCGAACCCCTAAAGTTACGTGGGTAAACTTTCAGGATTTGGGGGTTGCTTTTGTTTGTGCTCTTTGAAATTTTGTATTTGTTTATTTCATATAGGCATAGAATGTGTTTTGGCCAACCCTCTCCTTCTCTCTAATTCCTCCTCTACCCTCCACCTCATTACTTTAACCTCCCAATTTCGTGTGCTAAAAAAACCCCACTGAGTGTGCTTAGTGATGTCAGTGTGTGCATGGACATAGGGCCATCTACTGGAATATGGATGGCCTCTCAGGAGCTGGAGAAAAATAACTCTCTCTCTCTCCTATTAGCCATCAATTGTAATATCTTCTCTGATAGGGGTGAGACTTCACAAACCGCCCCCTGTACCATCCATGCCGGGATTTTGTCTGGCCTATTTTGTCAGTTACGGCTGTGGTGAATTCATGTGTGCGATGACTCCATGGTGTCAGGGAAACACTTTCGCTCAAGTCATCCACTACCCCCGGCTCCACAAACTCTACCCCCTCTTCCATGATGATCCATGAGCCTTGAGAGGAGGGGATGTGATACTGATGTCCTCCTGTTTACGGCTGAGCATGCCATAGTCTCATATTCCTGCTCATTGGCTAGCTTGGGTCTCTGTATTAATCAACATCTACTACAAAGAGAAGCTTCTTTGTTGAGGATGAAGACATGCACTAACCTGTAGGCATGAAGATAAGTACTGCAGGGCCCTTTAATACTCTATCTATTTAACAGAATAATAGCAGTAGGCTGTCCCCTAGATCCCAAGCCACAGGTTCTACCCAAGCCATAGGTTCTTGGTCCAGGCATGGTCTCTGTCTTGAGGATCAGACCTTAACTCCCACCAGAAAATGGTTGATTACTCCCATAACATTCATACCACTAGTGAACCAGTGGGCATACCTTGATCAATATTTCTCAACCCATTTTGCACCCTAAGGTGTGAAACTCAGATCACAATGAGAAACAAATCAACATGCTTTGTCTTCCTGTAGGTACCTGTGTCCTCATCGACAGGGAAGCAAGAATGTACGGAGAAGAGGGGAGAACTGCCCCAGCGTTTTGTTGCTAATGGGTGGAAGGCTGGGAGGAGGAGCCAGGCCTCATCTAAACCAACACTTGATACTGGTGCCTGTTCATCAAGAGACTTCCAGACAAACAGGAGGGAAAAAGCCTTATTTGCAGGAGAATCAGCTGATCCCCAGGAGTCAAAGCTCCGGGCTTCAGACCCTTTTGGAACTCCACTGGCTCCCAAACTTGCTGACAGTGAGTTACCTGCTTCCAGGGACTGCCAGGTGCCGGCCCCTGCTGTACACCTTTGTGCTTCCAGAAAGAGTAACCGAAGCCTTCACGGGTGCTCCCACTCTGGGCTCATGACACTTTTCAGGGCGAGCTGGCCACTTAGGCACCTGCCTCCACTCGTCCTTGAGCTGCTGCTGTGGCTCCTTTGTGACGGGGATGGGGCCTCATGCTTCATCAGCACCGCACTACCACAGTTAGGAACCGGCATGGAGGTCAGCCAGGAAGAGTAGCCCCAAATACAGCATCCTGGCCTCTCGGAAAGAGCGGCAGAAGGAAGGGGTCTCTGACCTTTTCACCTCTGAAGCAAGCCATGAATGAATTAGCTGACTTTTGCCTGAAGCAGATCATGAGACCCTGCCTGAGTAAAAGGTGACTTCCCTAACCCAGAGGAGAGGATGCCCATCTGTCTCCCTGAAGGGACGCAGGGAACAATCCCAAGCCTTGCTAAATTCTCCCAGCCTATTACCATAGGATCATACCCACTCTGACCACATATTTCTCTGTGAGGACTCACTCTACAGCAAAGCTAAGCATAAAAGCACACAGATTTCCTTGTTCCCTTAAGTCTTTATTTCCCAAACTCCCGTGTCATTTAAAACTTATATTAAATCAATGTGTATGCCTTTGTCTTGTACTGTTTCAGCACTGGTGAGAAAGAAAATCTTTTGCCCCCACAACAGCTTATGTAGGCAAAAAAGGAAACATAGGAACAGGGACCAACTGTCACTAAGGGGATGGGACACAATGGTAGCCACTGGGAACTCCTGAGGATCCTTTCCTTCTTGGGGTGACAACCTTGGCATCCTGGGGATAAGACACTGGGGAGAGATAGTAAGTATCTGACAGACCCACTTCCCTAGCCCAAGTGCTCTTGGGAAAACGAATTTATTTTCAGAACAATAATAGGGAAATGTATGAATGCCTACTTCGAGGTAGCTTTTCATTGATCCTCAACCTTAGTCCACAATGGAGATTGCACTGAACTGACCAAAAGACACCCACCAGAAGAGGCGATAGGCCACTCTGAACAAGGCTTAAGGAGGTCGACAGGTGATGCCAGTCCATGCTTCCCTCAGACTTTACGCTCTGGGAACTGCCCTTAAGACATTCATGCTTTTCTGTTGTTTGATTGTTTGTTTGGGGTTTTTTGCGGGAGATGGGGCCTGGTCCTGGCTTTGTCTGGTGTCCATCAACACCAAAAAAAGAGCTTAAGCAGAGCTTGGTGTAGAGGCTCATGCCTGAAATCCTAATACTTAGGAAGCTGAGGCAGGAGGATCACCACATATTCCAGGCCAGCCTGAGCTATAAAATGCAATCCCATCTGTAAAAAGAATATAAATCAACACCTATGAACTGAGCTCACACTTCCTCAAGGCTGGGTGATGGAGCGGTTTCTGTGGAAGGTTTTAATAGCTACACAAAAAGGGATCATGGTGAAACATGAGAAGCCCAGAGGAGTGTATTTCTTCCTTTGTAAAGTTCAGCATTTGTTGTGTACACTTGTTGGGTACTTGGAGGGGAGGCTGCTGCAGGTGGTCCTTCCTTGTAGCTTCTTTTTGTATTGATACTGTCCAGTCCCTTTTCCACTGAGAGGAAAAACCTCATTTTTCTTTCCTCTGCCATTAGGAAGAGAACTGCTCTAGGGGTGTGAGCAGGCATGTGGGGGCCTCGCTTGCAGGGCAAGGCAGTGAAGCAGCAAATGACCCTCTTCATCACCAGCCAGCCCGGGCCTGGTTCTGCCCAGGTGGTTGGGCACCTTCATCATCGCTGCCCAGGCCTGACATGCTCACTGCACCTTCTGTTTCTGGAGGGTTCTCTTTGGGCTCCCGACAGAATGATTAATGGCCCTTTAGGCCAACCTGAACAGACCAGGGAGACAAATATACCTCATTCATAGAGAAACAAGCCTCAGGACATACATTATCTAGGAAAAATGGGATGGCCAGTGAAGTATTCCATGGGGGTGTTCAGTAGTTTTACTGTAGGACTGGGTATGTGTGTAGGCATGAGGGTGTATAATTAGAGTTCTCATAAATGTGTATATACTTAAATGTGTATTTACACAAATAATACATATTCACACTTTTCAGAGAAATGCTTTCTTAATTTTTATTTCAAAAGCATGCAAAGTGATAAAACTAAAAACAAGTTTCTACTTTTTTTTTTTTTTTTAGACAAAACATGTTCCTACAAACTTGAAAATCTGAATCACTGGATCTATAAGCCAGACATTTCAGGTACAAATCCTGTAGGTGACATTATCAGTGCTCTGTGTTGCAGATGCAAAGCACTGTCCTTAGTGGTACCTCTACCTAGTGCTCAGATTCAGTTAGGAACAGAATATGAGCATCTGTGCACTGTGGTTCTCTTGGTACTTGTATAGCACATTTGTTAAAAACAACAAAGAGAAATTGCTAGATACGATGCAATATAAGAGGAGAGTTCTTCTTACCTTCTTCTTATAAAAGCTGGAGTTGTTTGGGGTAAAAGATGTGAACGAAGAAGAAAATAATCTGTAGTTTTTAATTGACATAAACAAACTGCTAGTGACGTCTGGTGTGTATTGTTCCAATGACTCATGCTGGTGGGAGCATTTTTTTTTTTTTTTTTTTTTTTTTTTTTTAGTAATTAGGACACTTGTGTCATGCTTAATGGCCTTGTGGGGCATAACATGTATGTTGAAGGATTAAACAAGAGAATTTATACCACACTTTTAACATGTTGCTCAATGGCATCTCCTAAATGAAAGTTAGCTGTTAGAGTTACAGTTCTTAATTTCTCCCTGGACCAGATATCATTACCTACTTTACTTTACAGCATTGTTGCTGGAGTTTTTAGCTTTTTTGGACTCATGAACAATGCTCTAATGATTCTTCCTTTGGATAAATCTTTGCATACCACTACTGGTATGTCTTCAATAGAGTTCCTCAGAGGACAATTGCCAGAGGTTGAGTGATATCCGTCCATTCACTAAATGCTTTTAAAGATATGTATGTGTGTGTGATGTGCGTGTACTTTGTGCATGTGTTCACGTGTGTATGAGTACAAATGTGTACAGGTGTAGGTGCACAGGTGTGCATGTGTGTGTATGGAGGCCAGAGGTTGGCATTGGGTGTGTTCTTCAGTCATCCTCCATTGTCTTTACAGAGGCGGGATCTCTCAATGTAGCAGAGCTGGCCCATTCTTCTAGCTAGCCACATCGCTGCTGGGATCCCCTGTCTGTGCCTGCTAAGCACTGTGATTACATGTGGGCCATCATACCCACCCAACTTTTACATCGTCGTGCCTGCGTGACAAACACTTGACCTGCTGAGCCATCTCCCCAGCCCTACTAAACTATACTTTATTGAGTGTTTGTATTTGCCAGTCACAATCGCAGTCAGAAATAACCCAAGTAACAGTTGCTCTGGGCGCTTGTCCTGGTGGAGCTTATGCGGAGAAATAATGAAACAAGTGCAGGGAGTTCAATGTAAAGCCACTTCAAACCTTCCAGAAACGCGTTGAAAAGATGTTTAGTGTCTGCAGCAGTAATGAGGATGCAGATGACAGGGAGGATAAAATGCCACTTATACCCATCAGCTTTACCAACAAGAAGGAACAAACAGGCCGCAGAAAAGTCTGTGCTCAGATGTCCATGCTGGGGCCTTAAAGGGAATCACTCGCACAGCCCTTTAGGAAAGAAATCTATTCACACTGAACTGATAGGAAACGTACACACTTTGACTCAGTACTCCAGGGAATTTGCTCCCTATAGAAATAGTATTTTAAAGGTATACATTCAGTGTTGTTACTGAAGCTTTGCTCATGGTGGTAAAACACAGGAAGCAAAGCCAGGGGGTGGCTCAGTATGGAAAGGGGCTCGTTGCCAAGTCTGATGGCCGAGTTCAATCCCTGGGACCCACATTGTAGAAGGCGAGAACAGACTCCTCTAAGTTTTCCTCTGACCACGTGCATGCATGGCACACATGCTGTCGCTTCAAACATAAATAAATAAACGTAACTTAAAATCTTAAAACTGGAAGCAAAGAGCTCAAATGAAGAATTGAGCTGGAGTTACAGACAGTTGTAAGCTACCCTGTGGGTGCTGGGAACCAAGCCCAGGTCCTGAAAAGCTGCCAGTTCTCTTAACTACTGAGCCGTCTCTCCAGCACAAGTAATAAATAGTTTTAATAGAGTGTGTCAAATCCTCCAGGGGGGGGGGAGGGTGTTTTAGAGGCCCTAAACAGAAACCCTTCCCTACTTTTGCAGTGTCCTTGACCTGTATCAAGAGGCCTTAAAAAGCATAAGTAGTAGGGGGCTGGGAGATGGATGAAGTATTCCCAGTGTGCACACGATGTTTCAAGTTCAGTTTCCTGTGTGTTGACCGTATGAAAGCCGGTGTGAGCCTGGTGTGAGCCTGGTGTGAGCCTGGTGTGAGCCTGGTGGCCTGCTTTTCACCCCAGCACTTGGGAGGCAGAGTCAGGATCCCTCAAGCAGGTTGTCTAGATAGACTAGCCAAATCAGCAAGCTCTGAGTTCAGTGAGAGACCCTGCCTCCGTAAACAAAGTGGAGAGTGATCAAGAAAGATACTTGATGTCAAGCTCTGGCTTCCACATGCAGAGACACATATGAACACGCATACACACATGCACAGACATACCCATGCCACATACACACAAACATGCAAAAAAGAGTGTAGGTAATAGGTGGTGAACATAATTACCAGTTATTGTTCTTAGTATGAACTATTATTCAAATAGATTCTATGTTGGTAAGAAAAGGAGTTAACTTTTAGTTCTGGAAAATTCTTCTCCCTGGTCTTCCAGTTTTTTATTGTGTGATGGGAACTTAGCCTCAAGGGTGGACAGTAAGAATCACACAGGATAAATAGAGAAAAATGCCTTACACAAAGTCTGGCATGATATAGATACCCAAAACATGTCACTTGTCCTTTCTTCTCAGCTTTTCTGAGTTGTCATGAAAGACAAAGGGGAGATGATGGTGGGGATGCTTTGGGATGTTGAGATGAAGTACTAAAGCGAGGTCACTGAGAAAGCCAGCAAGAGTGCTGGGGAGAACCCTTTGGGGTCAGCGTTCACATCAGGTCTTAAACATCCTTGTAGCATACTACTGTGGCAAAAGGTCTCACCGGGTTCAAGAAATTGTTGGCTCATCTAATGGCCAGGATGAGGCACAGGATGAAGTGAATTGCTCTGAAGGAATGCCTGGCACAGAGCCTCTGTCTCCAGAACTTTCCAGCACTGGCAGGTGTGAGGTTGTGCAGTTACTGGGGCCCTGCCAAGGAGATTGGGTGCTAACTGCCGAGCGTGAAGGGGAAAGTCCCCTGGTAGACGTGTGTGCTGTTAAAGGCAAGTTACAAAAGAGGGCACAACAAGTGTCAGTTCCTAGAACACTTTGCAGGCATTGAGACTTGGCCCACGACAGCCCATGTGCTGGCCGGCTCACGTGTAGGGAGAACACAATGCTTACCAGCTAGCATTCTTTTCATACTGGTCTGTATGGCCAGTGTCTTGGGGCTCACAGTGAAAGGCTTGGAAAAGGAAAGATGTGAAAGTTTGTATTCATAAAGAAGACACCTTTGGCTATTGTCTTTGCTTCCATATCTACCACAGCAGTGTAGCAGACACTTGGAAGCTACTTTTGCTAGAGAATGCAGACTCCTCACTTGGGACACCAAGGTAATTAAAATCAGGACGAAAGGCTGATATTTCTGCCTTTATGTTGGGTCTGTCTCTTTTATTTTGGCTCAGTTTCTGCTTGATGTTACCTACCTAAGGTGTCCTGTTGCCTGCCAGGGATAAAGAAGGTACAGGGATG